>NC_057801.1:823808706-824105183 GCF_018294505.1 Triticum aestivum | reverse complement strand
GCTTTATAGATTACATATTCAAGGCGAATTCAATGTGGTGAAGTTATCAATAGCACATACACAGGGCGAATGCAAGCATTGTTTTCTGGAAGCGAACCATGAAAAGTTTTCTAAGAACCAGAGCAGTATTAGGCGTACCATGAAAAGTTTTCTAAGAATCAGCCGTGCAAGGTTCAGTTCATTTTAAAAATACCAACAAGTTAACTGCAGATGTCTTATTCTGATATCATTCTAGTAATCGAAGTGAACAAAAAATCAACCTCATAAGGAGCGAAAACATCTAAATTTTGGTCGCATAATTTAGCATCAGTTGAATGTCAATATTACGCATGATATTTGGTAACACTTGGCGTATTTGTAATTTTGTATTTCTCAAAGCAGAACAAGCAATACCACAACATCAGAATAAAGAGGCATCAGTACCCAAAAAGCTTTGGTGTTCCAAATGCCAATCTGCTGGACACAAGGCGGACGACTGCGAGACGCAGCAATATTGCTTCATCTGTAACAAGACCAATCACCCGATGGCCATGAGACGGTGCCCTGCCTTAAAGCTGTCGGCACACCAGGGGGCGTCGGCTTCCGGTCCCGAGGAGGCTGAGGAGCAGCCCCTGCGATCTTCTTCTTCACCACCACAACAGTCTACTCCGCCTCTCGGAGTCGTCGGGACAGGCTCAACGGCCGATATTACTCCTTCGTTGCTGAGGCGTAGCAGGCGTCATTACGTCGGGACTGACGGTTCAGCAGCCACCGATGAGGACTCTATGGTGAAGGCCATGCGTAGGACGACTGCGTGCAACCTCGACTTCGAAGGTACACCCTGTCGCAAATCTTTTATGTCTTTTGATAAATCCAAAGTATCTTCAAATATCACTAGACTTGGAGTGTCACTAGGATGTAATGAGAAAGAGATAGACTTCTCGGTTAGGGCCCTTAAACAAGTGGAGTTCGACCGGCTTACCGTTGCTCCTAAGTTTTCGAGCTTTGTTGACCCTCTCGTGTCAGATGAGGAGGATGAGGATGCTGATGCCAATCATGAAGGCAAGCTTCTCTCTCATTTGGTTAAATACACGACTGAAGTAGACCTTGACGATACTGTACGCGACACTATGCTTTGTGAGCTTGTCGCGTCGGTGCGTAAGAATAAGTCTAACTCAGGAAAGAAAAGAGGGCGCTCTTCTAAGAAGGCAAAGGTCTCTAAACAAAAAATTGGTTCAGCATGAGAGGCATGTTTTGGAATAGCAGAGGTATTGGCGACTTGGCTAAACACAAACACATTGCCGATTGTGTAAAGGATCATGCGTTGGACTTCATGGCTATCACTGAGGCGGGCAAACGTGACTTTCCAACACGTGATCTGGACCACTTCTCATGTGGTTTGGACTACGAATGGCACGTCTTACCGCCGACTGGGAGGTCTGGTGGAATATTGCTAGGTATTAACTCTACGTACTTGCAACTCTTGTCCACGTCAAAGGGGGAGTATCATATCAAATTCCACCTTGGAAACAAGTCTGACAATTTCCTTTGGAGCATGGTAGCTGTATATGGCGCCGCTCAAGAGGAGTTTAAGTCTGCATTTCTAAAAGAACTTATTAATACCTGAGACAATCCCCACCCCATGTTAATCGGGGGGGGGGGAGGATTTTAATATCCTTCGATATCAGCATGAAAAAAACAATGACCGGTTTGATACAAGGTGGCCTTTCCTCTTTAATGCTGTTATTGACAGTCTGGATCTGAGGGAGATCACGATGTCTGGTCGTCAGTATACCTTGGCCAATAACCGATCGGTGCCAACCTTTGAAAAACTTAACCGGGTGCTATTTACCACCGACTGGGAATATAAATATCCCCTAGCCTCAGTTCGGGCATTAGAAAGAATTGAGGCCTTATCGGATCACGCTCCATTGCTCACCGATTTTGGACAACCAATCCCAAGCTCTGACCGTCACCAATTTAAATTTGAATTTGGATGGCTGACTAGAGAGGGATTTCATGACCTGGTTAAGAAAGTGTGGGTACGCCAGCCACGCGGTAACACACCCATTCAACGATGGAATAATCGAATTTGCGCATTGCGTCGATTCCTTCGTGGATGGGCCAAGCATACTGCTGGCATCTACAAAAAAGAAAAATTGCGACTATCTACCTTAATTGATTCCCTTGATAAAATAGCGGAGGTGGGGCCTCTGTCTGCAGTTGAGATTGAGCAAAAAACAATCTAAACGAGCAGATAGCCCGCCTACCACGCGAGGAAGAGATTAAATGGTACCAACGTTGCAAGGCGGATTCCCTTGTGCAAGGTGATGATAATACGAAATACTTTCAAATGCTTGCAAATGGTAGACATAGAAAGAAACGCATATTCGCCCTTGACCAGGAGGAAGGCCGAATTGAGGGGGACGTACCACTAAGAATTTTTATTACTAAGTATTACAAAGAGCTTTTTGGACCTTCAGCTGAATCAAATTTTCAGCTGGATGAATCCATTACTCATGAAATTCCTCAAGTTACGGAAGCGGAAAATGAATTCCTAACCTCCCCATTATCTGAGGAGGAAATTCGAACTGCGGTGTTTCAAATGGAACACAACAAGGCTCCGGGTCCAGATGGCTTTCCCGCAGAGTTCTATCAATGTTTTTGGGACGTCATTAAGGCAGACTTGGTTCAGTTGTTTAACCAACTGCATGCTGAAGACCTTGACATTTCTCGTTTAAACTTTGGGGAAATTATCCTATTGCCTAAGATGAAGGAGGCTAGTCGTATTCAACAATATCGTCCGATTTGCCTTCTGAATGTAAGTTTTAAAATCTTTACGAAGGTCGCAACTAATCGGTTGAACGGGGTGGCTGACCATGTCGTAAAACCAACTCAAACAGCATTTATGCAAGGCCGCAACATATTAGATGGAGTGGTCGTCTTGCACGAAACTATACATGAGCTTCACCGAAAAAAGTTGAATGGTGTCATTCTTAAAATAGATTTTGAAAAAGCCTACGATAAGGTTAAGTGGCCCTTTCTGTTGCAAACTTTGCGCATGAAGGATTTTTCACAAAAATGGTGTCGTTGGGTAGAGAGTTTTGTCTCTGGAGGCAGTGTGGCCATAAAAGTTAATGATGACGTTGGCAACTATTTTCAGACAAGGAAGGGGCTTCACCAAGGGGACCCCACTTCTCCTATTTTGTTTAACATTATGGCCGACATGCTAGCTACCCTTGTTGAGCGGGCTAAGCTGGACGGTCAAATTAGTGGTGTCATTCCACACTTGGTAGAAGATGGCCTATCTATTCTACAATATGCGGATGACACTATTCTATTCATGGATCATGATCTAGATAAGGCAAGAAATCTCAAGTTGCTCTTATGTGCTTTTGAGGAACTTTCTGGTCTCAAAATTAATTTTCATAAGAGCGAACTTTTTTGCTTTGGCGATGCTGCAGAATCAGCACCTGAGTACGCTGATACTTTTGGATGCCAGCTCGGGCAGTTTCCGATTCGATATCTGGGTATTCCCATACACTATCGGCGCTTAACTATCGCTGAGTGGAAGCATGTGGAAGAGAGACTTGAGAAACGCTTAGCCAGTTGGAAGGCCAAGCTCTTGTCTTACGGGGGACGATTGATCTTGATCAATTTAGTTCTAAGCAACATGGTTTTATATATGTTGTCATTCTTCCACCTATCGAAAGGGGTTCTCCAGCGACTAGACTACTTTAGATCCAGATTTTTTTGGCAATGCAATAATGAATCCAAGAAATATCGACTGGCTAGATGGAGCGTATTATGCAGACCTAAAAGTCAAGGGGGGTTGGGAATCCAAGACCTTGAGATTAAAAACATTGCTCTTCTCAGCAAGTGGGTTTACAAACTAGTCACTGAGAATGGAGTATGGCAGGAAATCATTCGCAACAAGTATGTGGGATCGAATGCCATTTCTCAAGTTCATCGGAAACCTGGGGATTCGCATTTCTGGAGTGGTGTGATGAAGGCCAAGGAATTCTTTTCCAATTTGGGTCCTTCTCAGTTAGGGACGGTTCTCAGGTTCGATTCTGGGAAGATATCTGGCTAGGGAATAACCCACTAATGGTGCAATATCCGAGCTTGTATAAGATTGTTAGACATAAATTCGTCACAATCAAACAAGTTTTAGGACAAGAAAATCTTGATATTTCTTTCCGTAGGGACCTTTTTGGCCCTCGCCTGGCAGCATGGAATGAATTACTCACTCGCCTGGAGGACATTCAACTGTCAGGTGAGCCGGATTTTTTTCGATGGAACTTGCATCAGAATGGCGAATTTTCAGTCAAATCCATGTATGATGCAATGGTTCATTGTGATGTTCCAGTTGATAACGGGAAATTGTGGAAGCTCAAAATCCCTCTAAGAGTGAAGATTTTCCTTTGGTTTCTTAACAGAGGAGTCATCCTAACTAGAGACAATCTGGCACGACGAAACTGGCATGGTTCCAAGACATGTGTCTTTTGCCAACATGACGAGTATATTAAACACTTATTTTTTGAGTGCAAGATCGCTCGGGCAGTTTGGGCCATAGTTCAAGTAGCTTCGAATCTATACCCACCACGTAGTGCACGGAACATGTTTGGCAACTGGTTGCGGGGTATTGATAAACAATTTTCTGCACATATTCTTGTGGGAGCGGCGGCCTTATGTTGGGCACTGTGGCTTACCAGGAATGATGTGATTTTTAATAACAAATGTGTCTCATCTCCTATGCAGGTTATTTATGTGTGTACACGATGGCGTCTACACGGCTGGAGCGTACGGCCAGGGAGGTTTTCTACCCCCATGGATGGCGGTGTGACCTACGGATAGGATCTGCCAGTCCTTAGGCTGGATTTTTTTTTCTTTTTTTTTGATTAGCATTGTATCGAATTATTTTTTGCTTTTAGGATACTCTGGACTTTTTTGGTTGTGTGCATCTAGCTATGCAGAGGCCGGGCTTTCTTTCGATGCGATTGTATCACCTCGATATATCTATTCAATGAAATGTCCTTTATTGAAAAAAATAAAAATAGACTCAGGCGATGCAGTTAGCAAGAAGACGATTTTGCCTAGCAGCGCTGCCCACAAGCGGCCTAATTTTTGTCTAAACTGCAAGTTTTTTTTTCATGAAGCGTTCTGGCCAGGAACTACTCCTCAAACCCTCTTAACCGTCTTCACCGGTTTGCCAGCAAAGCTCAAGTGCATCAGTCCTTCATGTATCCACCATCTCCCGGCATCCAACCCGTCACCATACAGCGTCAGATTCTCGAATGACTAGCCTCTCATATACGGCACTCCAGCCATACATCATGTCCATCATTGGGGGAGCGGGACAGGCCGCATATGGCAGCAGATGAGCAGACTGCTCGACGGCCGGCAAGCGAGTGGCGGATCATGGAAGAGCAAACTTTGGCAGTCTGGCGAGGTTCAGAAATTTGGAGCGTGATCGACTGGTGCCCTCGGAAGCCTCAATTCCCCACGCACTCACATAGATCTTCATGGATTCTTGCATGCTGATGTGGGACAGCAGCCAGCGATTGGAGTTGTTGTTACGGACAAAGCACTCTCTATCAGCTCACAAATTCGGTAAACGCCAAATGTGCCTTTCATATTGGTTTGCTCTAATATCTCAGAATCAAAAGAGTGGGGACTATAAACTGTTCACACATCCAACAAAGGACCTCCATTGTATGCATTGTGTCGTCCTGGAAAAACTCTTGCGTGCATATATATATAGTGTCGATTCCCTTACTGCCAAAGAGCTCCTCGGGTCACCATATTGCCATGCTCATTTGCATGACAATGGCATGGTAGATCCTCATGCTTATCGTATTCAGAGAAATGCCATTTTTACAGCTCGAATCACCACTTCGCCGCTGTCAAGCAGAAAACATGGAACCCTGAAATTTGAATCAAGAAGTCCCAGTCCATAATAGCAATGGTTGCATGCGAAAACATAGGAGATCTGGGTCCACACCTCCCATGTCATCAAAATCTCAATGCTTGCCTATATTTCTCAATGATATCGCGCATGCACATGTTATAACTTCAACATTTCCTCAATTTGGCTAATGCAATGCGTGCAAACTGAAGGGGTGTCGTATTGTATGTACATCTTTTTTGCGTACACTGAGAGGACGGTGGTCCAGAAGCACTTGTCGCCACTAAAAATAATAATGGAGCACTTAGAATTGTGGCTGCCGCTACCAATTGCTAAAGGACAAACAGTTGCGATTGAGCAGAAGAAGCACACAACACCCAAGGGCTGATTTTGGCATTCTTTATACTAGGCCTAGTAACATCTCTGTATTGGTTCACAAATTCGGTGAAGCAAAATGTGCAGTATGAATCGCTCTACCCAACAAAGGACCATACGCGTGGTGGGTGGCGAAAAAACTACGGCTTGCATCAATATAGCTCAGGGTGGACACGGTCCGAGCCGGTCCGGTCCCGGTCCGAGCCGGCCTTTGGACCGGACGCCGGCGGTCCGGACCGGACCCGACCGAGCAGTGTCTCGGGCCTGTTTGCAGGGACCGGACCGGCAATGGCGGGCCACGAGCCGGACCGAGAGGACCGTCAGGACCGGCCAAGACATGGGCAGAGCGTGCTCTGGAGCTCCGGCGAGTAAGGGGACGCAATGCTAGAGGAAGCGCAGCTCGTTGAAAAGATGTCTGGGAGCTTCAGAAGAGCAAGTGGGAGCTACATGACGAAGAAGAACACCGGAGGGAGCTCATCTGTGACGAATCTGGCACGACGGCCGGTGAACAGAGATAAAAGGGACGACGGCCGATGCGGCGATGTAGGACCTCCCAGGTCGATTTCGTTGGCGGGGACGACGGACCCAAGTGTGGCGCGTCTAATGGACATAGTTTTCGGGGCCATCGAGTCCAGTGGCCGCGCAGACGACGGCCCTGTGGCGGCGGACGTAGACAACGGCGGTTTCTTGCGCCCTCGCCACGCCTGAGCCACCACACCCTTGCCACGCACCTGCCATGCCCCCGCCATGCTCCTGGCAAGCCGTCGGCACGCCCCCACCACGCCCCAGCCATGCCGCCGACTGGCACCTTCGATCCGCTCGGTCGGCTCGGTCAAAGACCGGACCGGACCGAGATTTTCTCGGGCCTGTTTGCAGGGACCGGACCAGCCATTTAAACTAGCGGGCCAGGACCGAGCCGGCCCGAGCCGAGCGGCCACGAGCCGGACCACCGGACCGGACCGTGTCGTCCACCCTGAAATATAGCTAGTGTCTATTTCTCTAGTACCAGAGAACTCCTTGGGTCATCATAATGCCAGGATCATTTGCATTACCATAGCATGGTAGATCATCATGCTTATTGTGTTTCGTAGAAATGCTGGTTTTACTACCTGAACTGCACCTTCACCTATGTCAAAAAAAACATCTGAAGAGCTCCCAATCTATTGCAACAGACCAACAGTTGCATGATAACATAGGGGAAATCTGGTGCAGACATCTCATATCTAAATTGCACCTATGTACTTCTGGTATCTCAAGTCGATGATGCGTTAATTCTGCTTCTTTCTTCCTTCCTTTTTGACATGAGTGCTCCCATTCTTACCTTCTATTATCATCCAGATAGCGGAACCCAGCCATCCATCGACAGTGAAGCAACACAACATAAACACTATACGATTCAGAAGGCTGCCCTCAATACAAAACAAACCTGGGCTTAAAGCTTCCCTTGAGATCCCCACTAATTCTGTTGGATGGCTACGTTATCTCTCCCTGATCTCTCCCTAATAATAAAGCACGGATTGGGTCTCCGGGTTCACCGTCGCAATACGCTTTCTTCTCATGTCATAATACGCTTTTACGATTATGTTTTGGAATTAACCGATGTGGTACTAACTTAAGAGTTCGTTTTTGCCTCCATGGTAGTACGATGGAAGACTTGGGCCTGCTTTAGTCTAGCCCATACACGTACAACTTTTTATAATCGTCCCGTTGCTAGGTGCTCGCGCTCCGCGAGGTCCACGGTCGCTGCACCTTCCTCCTCCATATGCCGTAGCCTTTGGCCCTTTGCTTCCTGCAGCGGCAAGCAGCAACAAAACTAGGAAGAATTGTGTGACGTGCGGTGCTAAGGTTGGTGGTATGATCTATGCACCGAGTGGGATGGCAGTTGGAAACTGTTCGATCAAAACATGAGCGCTGCTCATATGAAGTAGGATGCATGTACCACATTAATTCAATGTTCAGTTATCTCGTGAGGGCCGGCGCCGAAGGAAACACCCAAGATACGTGTGTGCGTGTGATAATATATCGTACGTGGTACATCTGATCAATCATCACAGTGTAAATCAGCAGCAGGCAGCAGCACACAAATTCTCTTAAATACCAAAAAAAAAATCCTTACTTATTTAAACTCAAAATTAAGCTACTGTTGTTCCAAAAAATATTAGAATCCACTTGAGTTCAAAACTATATTCTGAATTATTTTAAGGTTACTTACATATACTTAATGCTTTCATTTAATCTTTTAAAGTGGATGTTTACATTTGTTTTAACAGTTTATACGGTGGATAAATTATTTGATATAGAAAATATACTATTACTTTTTAAATAACATTAACATGAATTTGACTCTCGTATTCGATAAAAGACACTCCAAAAAAAATGATTGCAACAGAATATAGATTATAATTATGTTTTATTTGGAACATGCATAAGGAGCCGCCGGAACTACCCAAGGAGTTTTAAGGAAAAGCTCACAGTGTGAATTATAAATTTTTTTGGTGTTAACTTAATCTATAATGTACGATCCGTTCTTTCTTTCTTACTGATAGAGAAGAAAGGAAACATCGACAACTACACATGCACACCTGCGAAAAACCTCACAGGAAAAAAAAACATATTTCTCATGTTATTTTGAGCGAAGTGTGCGCGCGAGAGAGATGCCTTAGAACTGACCGCATTCAAACATGCTTTCGTTGTGTGAGTACTGAGACCACTATCAACAACACAAATGTGATGCCATGTGAAAATAAAGGACGTGAACACATTAGGGTCTCGAGTCATGGTTATTGGGTTAAGAACATGTGTTATTTACTCTCCCGTTGCAACGCACAGGCTCTTTTGCTAGTAATAATAAAGCACGGATTGACTTTGTCGGGTTCACCGTCACAATACGCTTCCTCCCAGTCGTATTACGCTTTTACGATTCGTATAGACAAAATTATAATATAAACGAGGTGGTAGTAATTTGGGGATGTCCTATATACGTACATATTGTTTTCGCATGTTGTCCAATATTGTTAGCGCGGCGCGGGCCGGCTCGGTCGCGTGGAGGTGCGGCTGCTCGGCGAGGCTTCGGCGGGGGTGCGGCTGGGAGCGGTGCGTTGGCGAGGCTTCATCGAGGGAGCGGCTGGCGCTAAGGGGCGGCGCCGGTGCTCCCGGACTTCGGGCCACGCACCTGGATCTGGGCGGCGGGCGGTGACACCATGCATGCATGATGCCGGCGGTGACCTTGATGGCCAACAAATTAAAGACAGGATCTTGATTCTTGAACCCAGCAGCTAATGTATGTCATAGGGTGAATCATGGAGCCACACCAGGCACCAGCGCACCCATGGGTGCGCGCCGTACAGCATGGCGGTCGGCAGAACCCGCTGGGTGATGCTCATGTGGGAACGACTACAGAACCGCCGCGATAGACGCACCGATGGTTGCCGCGCCAGCCGGCCAGCACCGGCGACCCAAGTATGGTTGCAACGTCGTCGTTTCGAACTGCATAGCCGGCGAGCGAGGTGAATGTGAAGGGCCAGCTCCGGCCGAGAGCACGAGGGGATGAAGCTGGCGGTCGTGGAGTGTTGATCCGGCCGGCCTGCCATGTATTGTACTCCCTCCGTTCCTAAATATTTGTCCTTCTAGAAATCTTAACAGGTGACTACATACGGAGCAAAATGAGTAAATCTACAATCTAAAATATGTCTATATACATCCGTATGTGATAGTTCATTTGAAATCTTTAAAAGGACAAATATTTAGGAACGGAAGGAGTATAACACTATAACCCTGGAAGAATCTATGAAAATTAATGTCCAAGACTTGAGGAGGTGATTCACCGTTGGATTCCTTGTGTTGTTTGAAGAGAAGAGAAGAAAAGAAGAAACGAGATGAGATGGTTGGGTTGGGCATTGTGCAGGCGGACCGCATGATGGAGTTCATGGGCGTCGTCGCGTGTCGAACAAGTTGCTGTGCTAGATAGATCCGCACGTTCTCGCTCCGTGGTCGCCAAATCCAGACGAGATCGACAGGATCCACTCTCGGGCGAGGTTTCTCTCTCTGTAAGTCGCTGTCGCGACCCAAGGAAACTCCGACGAACGGAGTACATGTCGGCAGCCTGCGGGTCGGCGGATCGGCTCCGGCCGCCTCCACCGTCACCTCCTCCTCCATGAACTACGCAGCCCAGACGCCCAAGGTGATCGCGTGTTGTATGGTTGTTGGGTTAAAAGCGTGTGTTATATTATTTTTCTTTCGTTGCAACGCACGGGCTATTTTGCTAGTAAAGCCTATATCTGAAGTTGATTGTGTTACGAAGGAAGCACGTGCAATATTTTTTCTGATTTTCGCCTAGTGAAAACTGAACCTGTTGAATGGCTACCTAATTCTGTATGCATTTTGCTGTTCCTTCTAAACCATGTTTGTAAGTTCCATCTTTTTCTACTTGGAGAGGTTGGCTATGGTCCGCTTGCAATGAGTAAACACTGAACTTGTTTAAGCCGTGAGTTTCAGCTATCGTTTTTCCTAACAAAAATGGCCAGTAAGCGAATCTGTTTATACTATATGTAGATGGATGCAATAGGCAAAACAAAGCACTGAAGGGGAATTTCCACGGATATACCTTCAGTCCTGCATGACCGGTGCCACTCCATGGCCTCACCAGTAATTTGCTGCCGGACCTTTAACGGGGTTGGAAGTCTAGAAAAGGTATATCATGGCATGCAGCTTAATGGACTCAGAAGCCTCACGGGAAGCGCGAACAATGTCTCAGTAGATCCGCCTCCTCTCTCATAAGCTCTGATCTTTACTACCAGGTGCAAGACAAGTTCTACGCTATTCGACATTTGCAAAAGCTAGACCAAGGAAGAGTTGATGAGGCCCCTGAAATATATTTACTACAAGATCCGATCAAGATCGTCAGCCAATAACACACAACCATCCATGCTGGGGCTCCCAATATTCAGACTGATGCCATTTTTACACTTTGCATCTAGTATCTACTGTCGTTCAGATGTACTAGTCGAAATTGCAGCTTAATCATATTTGACGTCTACGGTGTTGCTTTCTTTGGAACAACGTTCTCTCCAACCGATCTTCCACATCTGGAGCAAGCTTACCACACATGACAGAGAAAAAATTTATTAGTCACACGGGTACAGAGATGCAAGGCTTCATACATCACATATCCCAGGCCTATTCAATCTGGTGAAGTTGTTGTCGTAACTTCGTACACAGGATGATTGCAAACATGGATTCTTGGAAGAGAACCAGAGTAGTATAAAGTTTGGATAGATAGAAGCACAACATGAAAATTTTGCTAAGAACTAGCCGTGCAAGGGTCCCGTTCATGGAAAAAATACCAAGTTAAATGCAGATGTCTTGTTCATATATAATTCTAGCAATCAAAGTGAAAATCAAAATTATGGTCGCATATTTTAGAATCAACCTCATAGTTCAAATCTGGCATGGTATTTTGATAGCTCAAGTCCCACCGAAGATTCGAGTCTTTGGCCAAAAACTAGCCTCTGAAGCGCTAGGTGTGCAGCATAATCGCTGGAGAAGGAACTTGGTGGCCTTGCCAACATGTACTAATTTGCGGTTTGGAACAGGAGGATGGGTTCCATGCAGTGATGAGATGTACGAAAGCAAAAGCACTTCGTCATGAGCTGTGGAAAGTCTGGGAGCTGCCGGTTGAATCCGATTTAGTTCGCTCTGGTATAGATTGGGTCCTGATAATATTGGGTAAATGCAATGAAAATATGAGAGCAAACTTATTTTTCTTATGGATGAGCCAGCAAAACTGAAGCAGTTTAAATAAAGCCCGGTGAAGAATTAAATGGAAGAGGCCTGAGAGATGGGATGGTAAAAGCTAAATGTGGATGCGATCGTGAATATAGGAACGGGTACTGCAGCCTCGGGCTGTGCTCAGGGTGACAGTGGTGAGGTCTGGTGATCGTGCTAGGGCCTATTCGCTACTACACCAGTCGACGTCACCGAAGGTATCACTAGATTTAGTTTGATGATGTGTGTGGTGGGTAATGTTCACTCAGTCCCAACCTGTGTGTTGGAGTGGGTGAGACAAGATTTTAATGACTAATGACTACGTGTTTCATTAATAAATATACACACAGTTTTGATAAAAAAATGAATAAATATATTTTAGCATCAGCAGAATGGTAATATTATCCATGATATTTTGCTATTCCACACTTACATCTGTCTGCCATGGGTTCCTGAAAGACAAACAATTGTGATTGAACAGAGGAAGAGCACATCACTCTCACTCAATGGCTGGCTTTGGCATTCTTTACACTACACCTTTGACCAACACCATCCCATCGTTTCTCAAATTCTGTGTAGCAAAATTTGCTCGTTGTATTGGTTTACTCTAATATCTCGGTAAAAAAAGGGTATGGAGTATCAACTGTTTCCAACAAAGGACTTCTGCTTGCATATATATATAGTTTCGAATCCCCTGCTACCAAAGAGCTCCACGGGTTATCATGTTGCCATGATTATTTGCATTAGTATGGCATGATGGATCGTCATGCTTCTGGTGTTCCGTGGAATTGCAGTTTGTACTCGCTAGAATCGCCCCTTCACCTCTGTCAAGAAGGAAGCATGGAACTCTGAAATCTGAATACAGAGCTCCCAATCCATGGCAACATTTGCATGACAAAATAGTCCAAGTGGTCCACAGCTCCCATTTAAATCATGGTTATGTATCTGTATCTCAAATCGATGACGAACTAATCCCTCTAGTGCAGCTATTTCTCTGTGAATTTGTTCAGTTGTGTTTTGCTCCAGAATTCTGATGGCTATTGTGGTGTTAGCTGTAGGAGGCACCCTTTCATAGCTTTTGCTTATTTTGCTGCAGATGGATGCTAGAACTTGCTCCTTTACCGTTGAGATAGCTGAACCCCACCGTTTTTGTCACATTAAACAATACGAAAAGATTATACTGCGTACATTTTTTTTTGGCGGTGGCATACATTCTTACTGATTTGCATCTAGGCACATACAACACCAGACCTGCAAAGCGATCATGCATGCGCGTCGTCGGTGTTGCTCCTAGTTGTGCCTCCGCTGTTGTTGTGCTTGCTTGTGCCACCACCGCTGGTTGTTGCGCCTGGTTGCTTTGTCATCGATCCTCTATATATCTGCATTGGTTGTTGCTGCCGTCAAGCTCCTGCTACCTCTGCTTAATCTCGTGCTCCTGCTACTGCTTCCTGCTCTGGTGCCTTTTCCACTACTGCATATTGTTGTGTCGATCATCCTGGACTGCACTTGCACGGCTGCACCTAATGAACTGGACAATGCAAGGAGTAACTTGTGAAAGCTGACAACAACCATGGTACATGTTCCGGCCAGTAAATTGCACAAACCAACCACAATGGAGGCTAGGTTAGCAGAAAACACGACTATGCATTTTTTTTGATTGAAAACACCGGTAATAACACGGATGGGTGACTTTAGCTCGATTAAGCATGCTTATGACAGATGAGGTCCACCAGCCAGGCGGACATGGCACCGCTTAACCTCTCATATTTAACAGTGATGTTTGGTAACGTTATCATCATGTGGGGCACCGCTTAACCCTCAGATTTAACGGTGACGTTTGGTAACGTTATCATCATGTGGGGCCCTGTGGGGGTCCACCTGTCATCCAAAGAACAAAAGAAAAAAATGCTGCTTCCTGCTCCTGTTATCCTCACCACGAGAGCCTGGTGCCAGAGACACATCGCGCTGCCCCCAGCCCGCCGCTCAACCTGCGCACGCCACCGGCCGGCGACCGCAGCAGCAGCTCAAACGGGAGCAGGAGTCCCGCACCGGGACAGCGGTCGCGCTTCTAGGCTTCACCTGCACGTTCCTCATCATCGGCCACGCCCACCCCTGCTGCAAATCACAGAAGCTTCTCGGCCCCAATGGTGGCCAGCGTTCCATCGCACGGCTCCCTCCGCCAGCGACTTCCTCCCGCCTGCCCCTGCTCCGTCGCACAGGTCCCTCCGCCGGCGACTTCCTCCCTCCCGCCCCCGCTCCCTCGCACGGTTCCCTCCGCATGCTGTGGAATGACTGCGTGCGGCGCACGGTGTGCCACAACGAGGCAACCAACCACCCGATCCTGGAGCTCCCTCCGTTCCCGCCTCATCGGCGTGGGCACACCGCCCGCCAACGACCATCTCCACGTCATATTGCAGTCGGCCGACCGAGGAGCTCAAGGTGGCTGCGCTCCAGCTGCCGCCCCAAGCCTCCACAGCTTGCTGCGCCGCAGGCACCTTTCCCCAGACCCTGATGGCGCGCCTCCTCGCCGCCGACGAGACACATGGGCGAGTCGTACTGCTGCTCTCCTCATGTACTTGCGCAGGCCAAATCCATGGAGCTGATTGCGTTTATGTTTTTGATTGAAGGGTGTCCCTATAAAATTATAGGGGCTAGTTTGTAAAATGTTGAAGAGAGGAGTGTGACGCTGACAAGCGGGCCCCATGTCCAGCAACCGATTCAATGTAACGGTGTGAGAAATTTGTGCCACCTTAGCCTCACTAGCGGGCCCCATCAGTCATAAATGCACTTAACCGAGCCAAAGCAGCCGACCGGTGTTATTTGCAAAAAGATTACCATAGACATGATGTTTTCTACAAAAAGAATGTAAACTCGTGTTTTCTGCTAACCTAGCCTTTAATATTATGGTTTTGTGCAATTTACTCTGTTCCGGCCCTCAAACTGCTAAAAGCTCGTCTAAACCAAATTTGATGAAGGCCACCACCATTAACCTTCCTAGGAAAATTTCAAGGTTCTCCATGACGATAAAAAAATTATGAGGCATGTTCCCCATGATGGGATATTGTCAATCCCTAGTTCTGTTAATGTCTAGTGCTAGCTTTTGGTGATGCATCATGTTTACTTTTTTACAGAAATTTAAAATAGGGATTGCCTAAACCCTAGCATCAAAGGAATTCACTAGGTTCAACTAAAATATTTTCAGTAATCCAAATGGCTTTAAAGAAATGTTCATCATTTTTGGAAATGCTGGAAACAGTAACCAGAGGTGATGCAGATTTTTCTATGACATATTTGGGCTCTGAATTAAATCATACTCTATTTGCATTTGGGCATTTAAATGCTATAAAATATTTTAAATGTTCAAATAATCATAAAGTAAAATATTTACTGTTGGATATATTCCAAACAGTAGCCATGAGTAGTTTCATGATTTTTGGAGGTGTCTGGGTATTTTTAGAAAAGCCCTAAAGACTACAAAATAATAGAAAACAGAAACTAAAATAGGAAAAAAAACGGAGAGAGAGAGAGAAGAAAACTTACCTGGCGCTTACCTACCCAGCTTGGCGGCCCAACACTGTTGGCCCAGCACAGCAGCCCTCCCTCTGTCGTCTTCCTCCTGCTAGGAGGACAGACAGCTGCGTGGCGAGCGCGCCGACAACGCCTTGCCACCTCCTGCTTCGCCGCGTAGCCTCGACACCCCCAGGCCTGCCACGGAGACGCCCGGAAGCCCCTAGTCCTTCTCCCTCACTCTCTGCTCTCCCTCCCTCACTCTCTAGCTCCCTCCCCGAGCTCACCCGAGAGCGCTCCGCCGTCGCCGTGCTTCACCCGCGTGGCCACCGGGCCCCCTCTCCATCCAGCGTGTCTGGGAGAACTGCCGCAGTTCTGTCTTCCTCCAAGTCGTCGAACACAAGTCGGGGCGCGCCCGAACGCCCTCACCACCCTCGTCTTCAACCTCGGGACGCCGAGATCCGCCGCGCCGTCCCACTCTCTTCGATGCCTCCCCGACCTCGCTCTTGCGCCTGTTGACCTCACTGTGAGCTCCGCCATTGATTCCCTCTTTCCCCGTTGCGTTTTGCTCGCCGTACCGTCGTTCTGCCGACGCCCGTAGGTCGTCGCCGCACTTGATCATCGCCGGCAATATCCGGTGACCATTAGGTCACGCCTGGGTGCCCAGTAGCCTCGATAGGACCCGCGGGCCACTGCTGGCGTGCTAACCCGGCCGCTCACCCGCTCCAGAGCCATCGCCGCTCCTGACCAAGCTTCGGTCGCCGCCGCCTCTGCCGACCACCCCAGCACCTCCCACCACCACCAGACGGAGTGCCGCAGTGCCAGCTTTCCAACGCGCCTAGCCGCGTGACCTCCCGGCGCCGGAGCTGGCCAGACGGCCAACGCCGCCGTGCTCCGGCCATCGCCGGCGCTAACCCGCCGACGTGGCCAATTTAGTCGTCGGCTAAACCCATTGTTGGCACAAATTAACCCCCCCCCCCTACACTCTCACTAACATGTGGGCCCAGTGCCTAAATTAAGTAGTTAACTTCTCTGTTAGATTAGCACTAACCACAGTGGGCCCACGCGTCAGCTTTGGCCATGCTGACGTGGCCCTTGACTGGGCCCACCTGTGTGTGACCGTAGGCAACACTGGCTCACTGACTGGCAGGTCCCATGCATCAGGTTTGACCTAGACCGGGTCTGTTGACCTGCTGAGGTCAGTATGACGCAATGTTGACGCAGTAATTGATTTTATGGATTTAAAATAATTCAGGAAATTCCAGGAAATGCCCAAAACTTCAAAAAATCATAGTAATTCAACCGTAACTCCAAATGAAATAATTTATATATGAAAAATGATCAGAAAAATCCAATCTATCCATCTGTACCATTTTCATGCATGTCAGAACAACTTATAGCTTTTGTTTAGGACAAATCATATAAATGGCATTTGAATATCCACATATGGAGTTTGAATTTGAACCTTGGGTTCAAACCAACTTTATTTAAACCATTGTTAGTTGCATTAGCTCAATCAACAGCATATTGTCATGTCACATTCATGCATCATATTGTTGCATTGCATTGATTGTTTTCTTTCTTGTTTGCCGATGTTTGTTCCCCCTCGGTAGATGTATGCTACGATGATGAGATCGATGACACTGATGAAGAGCTATACTATCTTCAGAATTGCCAGGCAAGCAAAACCCCCTTGTTCATTCCGATACAATCCCACTCTCTCGCTCCTGCTCTCTTTTACTGCATTAGGACAACAACAATTCAACTGTTACATGCTGCGGTAGTTGAACCCCTTTCCTCTGCATGACCTGTCATTGCCACAGTAACTGGATGAAACCCACTAGCATGAGTAGGAGTTGTTTGAGCCCTGATGTGCCTACTCATTCATGCTTGTTTGTCATGCCTGCTACTGCTTAGAGTTGAGTCAGGTATGATTCATCGGTGATGAATTGGAATGTGGTGAACATGTCCTACTGTTGAGAGCTAAGTGTGTGAACACAATTTGGTAAAGGTAGCGATGAGAGGCCATGTAGGAGTACATTGTGGGTTATCTCATTGAAACTGTCCTCGGGAACTGAGTTTTGTGTTTGTGATCCATGAACAGTTACTAGCACGCATTGGAATGCTTAAGTGCCCCTCTCGACTTATTAATCAACCTGATCTCTGTCCAGGAGTTGCAACTAGTTTCTGGTGTTTGTAGGTAGTGCTAGTAGTCTACCAAGTGTCACCCGGTACAGGTGGGCTTGGGACAGACTAGGCACCGTGGCACGGTGTACCAAGCGTAGATCCATCCGTCAAGGTGGGCTTGGGAACCCTGCACACATCGTTTGGGGCCGTGAGCGACACCCCGGCCGGATCTCCTTGCGGATGTAACCCGAATAGTTGATAAACCTGGACGATAGACTTGTGTGGTTAGTCAGGTCGTAGCCGACACCATCGCTGGGCTTCCGCTTGAAGGTTGTCGAGTACATGTCGTGTAAACGGGGATAAGTGGT
This sequence comes from Triticum aestivum, assembly GCF_018294505.1. Classification (NCBI taxonomy): domain Eukaryota; kingdom Viridiplantae; phylum Streptophyta; class Magnoliopsida; order Poales; family Poaceae; genus Triticum; species Triticum aestivum. Next base: position 824,087,156 of record NC_057801.1, on the reverse strand, counting down.
GAGAGCATGTGTGAAGAAGTACACCCCTGTAGGGTTAACGTTATCTATTCGAATAGCCGTGTTCACGGTAAAGGACTTCTGGGTTGCCTGTACAGTTCATAGATAACTTGAAGTGGATACTCTAAAATGCGCAATATAAGCGTGAGTGCTATGGATGGCGTTCTTGTAGGTAGACGAGAGCGGATCCATAGTGGTGTATTGATATGGTGAATATGTGGACTCGTGTGCGCCACCTCAAAGGAGTTACTTGCAGTCATAGTTCAGGATAGCCACCGAGTCAAAGTTGGCTTGTTGCAGTTAAACCCCACCATTCCCCTTTGTTGATAATGATGCATAAGTAGTTAGTTCTGATGTAAGTCTTGCTGGGTAAATTTGTACTCACGTTTGCCTATTTTATGTTTTGGTAGAGAGACTTCAGTCTCACTAATAGTTCCGCGTGAACTTCGACGTTTAGCTTGTTACCTCAGCTACGATCTTGTGCCCTCGGCAGGATCTGGTAGATAGTCAGGCTTCTCAGCCTTTTTCATTTGTAGATGTCTGTACTCAGACATGTTAAGCTTCCGCGTGTGCTTTGACTTGTATGCTCTGAATGTTGGGTCATGAGACCCATGTTTGTAATATCTCGCTCCTCGGAGCCTATTGAATAAAATACTTGAGTCATAGAGTCATGTTGTGATGCCAAGTTGTATTTGCACATATCGAGCATATTGTGCGTATGTTATTGAAATGCTTGGTATGTGTGGGATCTGACAACCTAGTTGTTTATACTTGGTAGCCTCTCTTACCGGGAAATGTCTCCTAGTGCTTCCACTGAGCCATGGTAGCTTGCTACTGCTCCGGAACACTTAGGCTGGCCGGCATGTGTCCTTCTTCGTTCCTGTGTCTGTCCCTTCGGGGAAATGTCACGCGGTGTCTACCGGAGTCCTGTTAGCCTGCTATAGCCCAGATTCTCTAGGGTCCTGCTAGCCCAGCTGCTACAGCCCGGATTCACTAGTTGTTGACCGACACGTTCGTTGTTGGGTCATATATGCCTGTCCCTGTAAGTTAGCGTCACTTTGGGTTCCCGACTAGTCATGTCAGTCTGGGTTCTTTGTCATATGGATGCTAGCGACACTATCATATACGTGAGCCAAAAGGCGCAAACGGTCCCGGACCTGGTAAGGTGACACCCGTGGGAATACCGTGCGTGAGGCCGCAAAGTGATATGAGGTGTTACATGCTAGATCGGTGTGGCATTGAATCGGGGTCCTGACAGATATATAGCCCCATAAGTCGCGAGTCGTGACGTGGAGTATCCTCGGTGACATCTTGTCAGCAGCAGCGAAAGCCATGGTGACCGGCTCTAATACTAACTTTGTGAACCTTGATCCAAGAACCTTTAAATGAGAGAACAACTTGGGAAAACAAAATGCATGCCCACATGCCATCCTTATATAAAGGATGCTCAGGCCCTTGAGAGTAATGGTACATCCACGTAAAGAAAATTACGTGTTTTACATAAGCTGCCACATGGACAATTGTGATTGGAGAAGGGGAGAAAGGGGCTCCACCCATTTTGGGGGGGGGGGAGGGGGGTGTTTGGGAAGCTTATGTAAAACGTTTTGTAAAGTTATGTACCTCTAGGATTATCGGGCCCATGAGGCCTTCGCCTTTCCCATTCTCCTAATACGTAGGAATTTTTGAGGAATCGTATATGTCTATGTTCCTTTGGAAGAAAAAAATCCTACCTGACTGTTCGACTCAGAGGAATGGCTTCACACGTGTTCCTCTGGAAAAGGCTTGCCTTTCTTTGCTTTTCATGGGAACTGAAAAATCCAGCCGGACGTCTTGTTTGGGCGGATGGCCGAGGCATGCTGCTGCGTTGGCTGTAGTTCTGTACAGGTGCAAGGTGGTTCCAGCAAATAAACTATGATGTGTGTGTCAGTATGAGGCCTTTGAGCAAAATAAAATATTTGAAAAGTTGTCCCTCAATGGATAAGTTTCCTACGGTTTCCACGCATAACTGAACATGCAACTTCAGTTTCCTTCCTCTGTTTTGCTGCTAGCTGCTTATCACGTTCCTCTACTTTTTCTTTCCTCTTTCTTACATAACTCTATTCCGGACAGGCCCTAAACTTCCTTATACAATCGAAGTCTTTATAATCTTATAATTTCTTAATGCACTCTTTTTTTTTGCAAGGAAAAGAAAATTCATTCATCAAGCAGCAGTCAAGTCTGCGTTACAAAGGTCGGCTACCTCGTCCGGCCCTGAACGAGGCCACACCGCAGTGCGCTCTTTTTTTCTACCATAGTTTGCTCAAAGGTGACTAACAATATTTTGTTTTCTCCTAACTTGCTTGACTATGAATTCTCTCTGATCCTGAAGAATCCTAATGCACTCTTAGGATACTTGTTTCTGATGGACTCTTTGTCAGGTCCTAGCAGGAGAGAAATCTCGACATATATCTCTTAGTTATCCATCAGAGCAACACAAGTGAAGGCCACAGACGGCTATCCAACGATGCATGCATGATCGCGAGATCCAACGGCTGCTATTACTTAGCTTATTTCTTTAGTTACTGTTTACTGTAATTTAGTTCAACCAGGGGCTTTTCTTAGGCCATTCACTTCAGGTTTTACTCTCGGTAATCGCTGAACCGACCCGGCTATATATGTCGTTCCCATCGTGAATAAAAAAAAGAATTCACCAAAGCTTAATTCCTTTAATTAGTAAGAAGTAGAGGCGATTATCTTCTCAACTATTCCGCATTTTACCCCAAAATCCGACTAATCCCTTGTCGGTCCTTTGATTAATTAGAAGTAGAGGTGATTATCTTCTCTACTATCCCACATTTTACACCATCCCTTGTTTGTTTTTAATCAACTCCTTCAAATCGTTCCGGTCCTAGCACTCCTCCCATGCTGGTTCAAAGGCAGCTCGGCTCTCCTCAAATGCTGGTTCAACGGGAACATTGCCCTCTATTGGCTCACAAATTCGGTGCAGCAAAATATGCTTTTTCTATTGGTTTACACTAATATCTTGGAAACAAAAGCGTGGAGTATGGACCTTTTGGATTGTGTGGATTGTGTGGTGGTGGGAAAACTGCCGCTTATATATATATAGTCTCAATTCCCCTGCTGGTCATCAGGTCATCATATTGGCATGATCATTTGCATTACTATGGCATGGCGGTTCATCATGCTTATTGTGTTTCGCAAAAATGCCATTTTTACTGTTGGAATCAGCCGTACACCTCTATCGAAAAGAAAACATGGGAACCTGAAATCAGAATCTAGAGTTTTCAATCCATGGCAACAGTAGCAAGATAAAACGTGATAAAACAGGGGAAATCTGGGTCTATAGCTCCCACCTCTAAATCACAGTTATGTTCCCCTGTATCCCAAATCAATGATGCATTAACCCCTCCTCACGCTGTGCTGAAAATCTAAGCTCCATTTTTCATTTTTGAAAGAATAAGAAACCTGAACTCAATCCATCACTTAGACAGGCAAGCCAATAAATTATCCTGCACATACGGAAGTTGTTGACTGCATACCACGCAGCATAATGGACTCCGAAGAGCAGTAACAACTGAAGCGGATGCAGTAACGTAGATCCCTGTCCAGTTACATAGGCTCTAGTCTTTCCAGGTGCCGGACGAGCTATACACGATTGGATGTTCACAAAAACTGGACCAAAAAGAGTTGATGAGGCCGCTGATATACATTTTTCCTTCGTGTACAAGATTTGATCAGGAATAACCACATACAAACGTCGATTATCAGGCAATAACAAACAACTGTGCACGCTCCTGATATTCAGATTGATGCTATTTTTGCACTTCGGGAGTACATATGAAAAATACATATCTACTGTTGTTCAGACGTAATTGAAACTGCAGCATAATCATATTTCACATCTACAGTGTTGCTATCTTTGGAACCGCGTCCTCTCCAACTGATCTTCCACATCTGGAGTAATAAGCTTACCCTACATGACAGAGGAAAATTATTACACATGGATAGATAGATGCAACGCCTATTCAATGTGGTGATGTTATCGAAACTACGTACACATGATGAATGAGAACATTGGTTTTTGGAAGGGAAAACCAGGCTATAGTATTAGTTTGAACATATTTAGTTCATGGAGTGTTAGAATGAATCTGAGGCCACCCTTGGTCTATCGAGGACCAAGCAATCACACGAGGCACAACACCGAGATTTGTTAACGAGGTTCACCGATATGGCTACATCCCCGGGGCACGACTACGGGTGCTCCTCCCCGTGACACCGTCACAATACAGCACCCTGGCCGCTCGGGGGCCGGCACACACCGCCGTCTCCCCCGCGTGCCCGTGCTATTATGTTGGCATAGGTTACATCGTGCGTCTATCCTCGCTATATATGAGAGGTCTAGGATACAAGTGTCCTACTAGGACACGACTCCATGTCCTATCTAAACACAATACAACTACAAGTCCAACTGTAACCTATCTTGTACACTATATTAGACACAACTCTAACATGGAGAAATACAAAACAAGTTAACTGCAGATTGTCAAACAAGATACGCATTAGGAGATAGATAGGCGCACGGTTTACACTCTGTATTCGGTTGTAACTAGCCTCCTTATCTCCTGTACTTCTTCTCCCTCAAGTTATGTATCTCCAACAAACTTGTACGCGTATCAGGACTCCCAATCCTCTATATAACACGTAACACGTCCCCCACGATAGAGTAAGACGTTTCTACGCTCGCACATAGTATACAGAGCCTCCTCTTCCAATCTCATCTAGCCTAGCTCATCACCATTAGTGCCCTAGCCATGTCTTCCTCCGGTTCCTCCCACCCAAACCTCAACCAACAGGTCACAAAGAAGCTTACCGGCACGAACTATGTTCTGTGGCGTGCACAGATCGTGCCGCAGCTGCGGGGCGCCGGTGTCTTCGGCTATGCCGACGGCACCACACCGGAGCCGGCCCGACTCCTCGTCAGCAAGGACAAAGACGGGAAGGAGTCATCGACGCCCAACCCTCTCCACCCAATCTGGGTGCAGGAGGACCAACGGGACAAGTCAATGGAGGCTAGTTTGCCACTGGGTCCGCTCGTCTTTTCGTTGGGGTAGTGACGGGTATTGAGCGAGGTGTTGTCGAGGTCTTGGATGCCGGGGCAGCGGCCCCGGTGGTGGTAGCGTGGTGGTCTTGGGAAGAGCACGTCGCTCGGTGCTGCCCAGTGGCCATGGCCGTGTGGGCGGTGTGGTCACTGGGGTGTGCCTTTCGGTGGCTGTGAGTGTTGGCCGCGGTGAAAACCTGCTCTATCTTCGGACCAACTGGCGGCGGCGTTGCTCGTGCCCTTCTTGAAGGCGTCGTCGCGGCTCTCATTGCCCGTCGTTGCCTGTCATGTGGCTCCTGGGGAAACTCTGATTCTCGGATCGGGCGGTGGCGGTGCTCCGGTGCCGTATCCTTCCTGAAGGCACCGTCTTGGAGCTCACGGTTCGTCGTATGTGGCTTCATTTCTTCACGGTGGCGTGGTCACTGTTGGAGTCCCCGATTGCTCTTGTAGTATTTGGGGTCGTGTTGCTGCGCTCAGCGCCTATGTATCATGTCTTGGCTGTGTGCGTGTGTGGTGGTGACGTGCGTTTGTACCGGGTTGTTGTTTGACTTTGCTTTATATATAAAGCAGTGCGGAAGCCTTTTTCGGTAAATCGAATTGAAAAATCAGAACAAAAGTATCCAGACAATATAACTTTGCTCTTAGAAAACACTCATGAGAAATTGTGCTTAGACAAAATGATTTGGCAATGGCCTATTCTTTAAACTGTGCTTAAATAAATGCTTCTGCATAACTCATTCTTGTAGCAATTTTATCACAAACAAAAAGGAGAAGTTCAGATACATTCATATTAATTGGACTGTTGACTGCTTGATAAATTTCTAGATAACAGCAGACATGCATGACTGGGGAACAGAATCATCTTGGCACCTGTCAATGCTATTGAGAGAATAAAAACATAAGAAGGGGAACAGTAAAACTTCTAGTGAGTTTTCTATGAATTTCAAGGTAACTATGGTTTATAACCAAGCATCGTCAGTACAGACTGCAAAAAGGAAAAGGTATCACCACTTCTTATGCTGTGAGAAAACCGACTATGAAATAACCCAGTACATTAACGCGAACCACATATAGCCCAATATGTTTCTACACAAACACAAGTAATTTTTTTGGTAAAAGGTTATGCATTATGAGTTAAATAGCAATATGATTTATTTGGTACTTCATGGTATTATCTCTACTATTAAAGGGGTGTCAGTAGTTCGCTCGGTTTGTTGGCACTAAGATAGGAAGATGATTGACGCCCTTGTCCCTTGCTGTTGCCTGCCACGGTGGTGTCGATCACTGGCTCACTTGGAACATGAGTTAGCAGATTTTGTGATAAGAGTGAGGGTTCCGAGTGAGCGGGATGGGGGTTGGGGTTAGTATGTTAAATTACGGCTGTCTGGGCGGAGTAATTTCCATACTTTAAAACATGTGGCAAATTGCATTTCATTACAGATGGCTTTATAGCAAATTGCATGAGCGAGCGGTTCATTTTTTTGCATCAAGTTGTTCAACTTTAGTTAGGATAGAAGAGTAAATGCATTGGTTCATTCAAGAGTTAATAACAGAAACGGTGGCATATCAGTTGATGCCGAATAACGGGCATCATATTTTTGTTTCGTGTTAATGCACGACATTCAACTATTTACATTACAAACATGGCAATGGATTAGGCGACATCTGATCTGCCTTCTTGGCTTGGGGACGTCACGGGCAGCGCACGTCTCGTCCTCCTTGATGGTGGTGGTGGATCGACTTGAACACGAGGGGAGGGGATCAGGCAACAGCGGGTCGGTTGACGAGGGACTCCTCTTTGGCGGTCCTCGGGGAAGTATGATGGGAAGGAGAGAGGGCGTCATGGTGAAGGTGAGGTGTGCATCATCCGATTTAAAAGGAGGGGGCACCAGCGATAAATGTCCTGCCACAATGAAAAACGAGCGGGAAGGGAAGGGTCCAGCAGGAAAAGGGTACGTCATGGGGTCATATTTTTTGGGATCACGTGTTGGAGATAACATGGTGGATAGTCCAAACAAACCACGCTTCTTCCCCAAACTGCCAGACGGTTCGATTTTGGGGAGCTTGCAGGAGGCCCGCTTGGTGTCCGAACACACCGGATGATGAGGAAGAAATGAGTTTCAACCTCACAGTTACAGACGACCAAACCATCTTATTTATTTATTTATATGCATTCTAGCCCGTGACAAAGCACGGACATTCTACTAGTATATATAGGGGCTGAGCCATACAGCTGAAGTCTAAAAGTGTTGGGAGAACGTGCACGTATCGTGGAGGTAGTGGGAGGGGAGCGAATCTTCGGTCTAACATTGCGCTTCCTCTACTCAATAAAAAATGATTGTTTTTCTGCATGGGTGATTGGGCCACATACGCGGTTCCTTCGTTTCGCAATACAAAATCTGAAGCATCGGAGCTTGCACGCTCTCACAGTCTGCCCTGCACAGACACAAAATTTCATTTGAATTACAATATAGAAAAATCAAGAGCGCAGATAAATCCTCGCAAAAAGAACTACACAGACGATACCTGGAAAAATACATTTATTTTTGTCACGTTTAGGAATAATATTGGGATGCGCCATTCTGCCTGTAGTACCCGAGTTTGTATAGCATCTTGCAATGGAAAGATGTTTCGCTTGCTTCGGTGTTAGGGGCGAGTCCTCTAACGCAGTTCGGTTGAGCTCTGGACGGCGACAAGTGGATTGCATGGCTACATCTAGTGCATAGGTTGATGTCGATCATGCATGTTCCAGTTGAAGGTGCACACTTCCTATTTGTTTTTCCATCAAATCCATTTATGCCGATCTCAGTGAACACAATTAATGTGGTAAGGGGCCAGAGCCTGTTTCGGGAGGGAAAGTTTTGGGAACAAACAAAGTATAGTTTCAGGGTTTCAGCTAAGTGATGCTCCATATACATGTTTTTGGTACAATGCTTCAGATTGTCAGCATGATTTGTTGATTTGATTATACTTCTTAGCGACTTCCGAGTGTACAAGATCACTTATTCGCTTGTCGGCCAAAGTGACGGAGTGCTTTCATGTCTCTCATGGCCATTTTCATCAAAAAATACCACAGCTGACTGTGTGAACATGTTCAATTTTTACCCATTGCAACGCAGACCATATCCAAAGTATCCAAGTATAGAAAGATCGAACTTAGAAACACGTTGAGTTCATATTTCTTACTCTTTCAGAAAACAGAAAACAAAAAGGTTCACTTATCCATGTATGCCACTGCCACCACGACAACTTTTATAATATCAGAGTTCCGGAGCAGAAAAACCACCAAACAAAATTTACAGAGAAATAGCAGCTCTAGACATTAGATTTACCCTGTAAATCATGCAACTATTGCAATGGATTGTGAGATCTGTATTCTGATTTCAGGTTTCCATATTTTCTTTTCGATAAAGGTGGATGGCTTATTCCAGCAGTAAAAGTGGCATTTTTGCGAAATACCGTAAGCATGATGATCTGCCATGCCATAGTAATGCAAATGATCATGGCAATATGATGACCTGATGAGCTCTTTGGTAGCAGGGGAATCGACACTATATAAATGCATGCAGCAGTTATCCCACCTCCACACAATGTACGTCCTTTGTTGGCTGGGTGAAACGGTCCATACTCCACACTTTTGTTTCCGAGATATTAGAGTAAACCAATACAAGGGCCACATTTTTCTTCAGTACATTTTCCAGCGGAAATATCAACTCTTTCTTAGTATGGTTTTTGCTGATATTCAACAGGCTGGAACTCTCGTCCCGCACCGAGGTCGTGGCCACCTCAGTAAGTCTGGCAATCAGTGTGTGAAGCAGCGGAGCGGCACCGGTCACGCAGGACTGAAGGTGTATCCGTGGAAAATCCCCTCAACGCTATGTTTTGCCAATTGTATTCATGTACGTAATATAAGCAGATTGGCTTGACTGCTGTTTGCTTTCAGATCTGTCATGGCCATTTTCATTAGCCAAACTGTACAAGTAAAAAAAGATGGGCCTCACAAACAGGGTCTGAAAGGAAGAGCAAAATGCATACAACACGCTGCGTCTCACAGAAGTTCAGACTTCTGACTCACTTTTTTTCTAAAGAAAGGTTCAGGTATTCACTACAGAAACAAGTTACTAATTAAGTTTTCACTAAAGATACAAGTTCTCAACTGCAACTGAGTACACATGTAAGCAGTGAATGTTGTACTCATAAACATAATCAACTTCAAAGGTAGGCTTCAACACGGAGCCATCCAACAAGATTATGACTAGGCCACGGTGGTTTCTATCAAAACCAACTTTCAAGGCCAGTGTGAAGCCGAGGATTGTTTGTCATGAGAGCAGTAGTTGATGTGTCGCCTTCTGAGTCCGGACATCTTTTCTGCTGTATGTTCCTACGCTGTTTTGGTGGCGAGGTAATAAACACCTTCTATATGCATTTCCTCACCACCACACAATGCGAGGGCTAATGTATAGGCTGGTTTGTGTAGACGACGATTTCTTTCACGTCTATCGTAGCCATTTTCATCATAGAAAGGGTTGATGATAAGGCAGGAACAAAGTCGCTTGCACTCCTTATTATCGCTGGTGCACTGAGCATCCTGTACTGGAGGCAAGATCTTTTGATTGTTTAATGTTTATCTGTCTTTGTTATGTACTATCTAGTTTCTTTGATGATCTTCGGCCAGATGCAGTAATCCAGATCGGCCACATTCAACCTACTGGTTGTGAGCAGCAGGTTAGTGTTGCTCCTGTGCAATATCACCAGGGTATATGCAGTTTCGCTGTTTGTGTAGATTGCTAATGTGATTAGCATTAATTTACTGGGTTCCTTCATAATCGGTTTTCTCACAGCATAAGAACTGGTGATACCTTATTCTTTTGGCATCTGTACTCACCATGCTTGGTATCCATAGTGACCTTGAAATTCATAGAAAACTCACTACAAGTTTTACTGTTCCCCTTCTTAAGTTTTTACTGTCACAATGCTATTGACCGGTGCCAACATGATTATGTTTCCCCAGTCATGTTCCTATATAAAATGGAGTAAAACTTACTTTTGGCTCATGCATTTCGTCAAACACCTGCTATGAACTCTCGTGACGATGGTGACCAAGCCGGCACGGCTAGTGAGCACGCCGGACACGCCTGAAGTCGCCGGTCTTCTCATCACCACTGCCCTGTTGGTCGGGGTGTTCGACGGGAGGGCACCAGCAGCGTCAAGGACCTCTCTGCGCTGCTGCCCAAGGCCGCGCCACACCGCACCAGCTGACAGTGGTACGTCTTTTTTCTTGTATGCACACAGCACATGTGTGCCCGTGTTGTGGAAGGGAATCCTCACAGCAAAACCTACAGGCTCAGGATCTCCAGCACCACCTCGCTGGCTTCCCTCAACCTCGCAGATGGGGTAAGAAAATCCGAGACAAATTGATTCTCGCGTGATAAAACAGTATAAACCGTGCAGTGTGCAGAATCCTGAAGCTCTGTCGGATGCTTGCAATATTTTTTTTCAGAATCACAAGCTGACGGTGGTGGAGGCCGACGGCAAGTACGTGGAGCCGTGTCGTGGATGACATGGACGTCTACTCCGGCGACAGCTACTCCATCCTGCTCACCATCGACCAGGACACGTCGTCCAACACTGTGCGGTGGGGTAATGTTTCACTCAGTCCCAAGTTGGATCGCGCGAGACAAGATTGTGACTATGTGTTTCCTTAATCAATATACACACCATTTTTTCTCAAAATAAATAAATATATTTTAGCATCGGCGGAATGGCAATATTATCCATCATATTTTGCTATTGCGATGAGAGCAATTTTATATATGTCGTGTTGTGTATGTGTCTTGTTGTTTGTGCACATAAAGGGGACAGTGGCCCTAAAGCACATGTTGCGCGTAAAAGAACAACAAAAATGGAGCACTTCAACTGGAGTCTGTCACCGGTTGCTCAAAGACAAACAATTGCGATTGAGTAGAAGAAGCACTCAAGCACACATCACTCAGGGGCTGGTTGTGGCATTCATTGCACTACACCTGGATTATCTGAAATATCGGTTTGCAAATTCGGTGAAGCAAAATGTGCTCTTTGTATTGCGTAAACATAGGTTTAGATGAGAGAATAACTTGGTGAAACAGATTGATTGTTCTTGCCTGCCTCAAACATCGACGCTTGTCATCCTTTCATATAACTGATGCTCTGACCCTAGATGCCGTTGACCTTTACTATTCTCATAATACGATCATACTCTTACGATACTTCTTTCTCATTGACTCCTTGTCAGGTCCTAGCCGGAGAGCAATCTCAACGTATATCCCTCAGTTATCCATCAGAGAGACACAAGTGCATGAAGGGCAGTCAGTTATCCAACGGTGCACGTGTGATGGTGAGATCCAAGTTGGCTGTTAATTGGCTTATAGCTTTAATTATTGTTTACTGTGATTTAGTTCAATCATGGACTTTGCTTCAGCCATATATTTCCTGTTTTACTCTCGGTAACTGCTGAACTGGCCCGACTATATATGACGTTCCCATCATGAATAAATAGTAAGAAAGAAATCACCAAAACTTAGTTCCTTAATTTAATTAGAAATAGAGGCGATTATTTTCTCAACTATCCCGCATTTTAACCCAAAATCCCACAAACCCCTCTTCGGTTCTTCTTCGGTTCTTCGATGGGTTCTTCAAAGGATTCCTTCCCATCGTTCCAACCCCCATGCTCATCGTTCCAACCCCCATGCTCGTCCAACAGGAGTCGGTTCTTTGATCGATTCCTTCCCATCGTTCCAGCTCCTTCCAGTCTCAGCAGTCCTCCCATGATGGATCATCGGGAGCTCCCTCTTTCAGCTCACAAATTCGGTGAAGTAAAACATTTTTGTATTGGTTCACTCTAATATCTCGAAAGCAAAAGAGTGTGGAGTATGAACCGTTTCACCCTGCCAACAAAGGACCTCCATGTATTCATTGTGTGGTGGTGGGAAAACTGCCGCTTGCTATATATAGTCTCCATTCCCCTAGCACCAAAGAGCTCATCTGGTCATCATAATGGCATGATCAGTTGCATTACTATAGCATGGTAGATAATCATGCTCATTGTGTTTTGCGAAAATGCCATATTTACTGCTGGCATCAGCCGTCCACCTCTATCAAGTCATCATATTGCCATGATCATTTGCATTACTATGGGATGGCAGATCATCATGCTTATTGTGTTTGAAAAGAAAATCATGCGAACCTGAAATCAGAATCTAGATTTCCCTATTCATGGCAACAATTGGAGTAAATTGCAAGAAACCACCACTTTGAAGGCTAGGTTTGCAGAAAACACGACATTACATATTTTTGACAGAAAACACCATGGCTAGCGTAATTTTTTGGCAAATAACACTGATCAGCGTATTAAGGTCATTTGAGCGTGTTTATGAAAGGTGGGGCTCACTCGTCAGGAGCCGACTTGGCAAAAAAATGCCACATAGACTCTTCCTCCTCTCTCTCCCCACTCTTGAGCATTATGTCGAACAAGTCATGTTCACTCACGGCGGCGGCAGCCTTCGCTGGAGTCCGGCAAGGCTGCTGAGCCACCAGCTCCAAAGTGTTGTAGATCCGCACCCTGTTCTCCTCCGTTGCCCCACAGCAGCAAGTTTGCTGCGCGCCCCCTCCGCTGCATCCGTCTGGGGACGACGCAGAGTCACCGCAGCACCAGGTTCACATGCGCCGCCACGTCCCACACAGAACCAATGAGAAAAATACAGCACCACATGCTGCAGCAGTCCGTCGACCGCCTGGCCGCGCCGGCGGCGGCCGGTGGTGGTACGAGCGTGCTCACGGACACGCTGCTCATCCTGGCGGCGGTGCTCTGCTTCATGATCCGCATGGCTGGGCTGGCCATGGTGGCCCAGTGCTCCCGTCTGTGCAACCCCTCCGTCTTCTTCGTCGACGCGTCGGGGCAGCAGCGGCATCGTGTAAGGGGATCAAGAAGAAGGCGCTGCAGTCGCTGCCCACGGACGAGCGCATCCGGCGGAGTTCGCGAGCGGCGAGGAGGTGTGTGTGCTCCCGTCCTGGGACAGATGACCCTCCCCCGACACCACCGCCTATCACGCCCATAGTTGCCATGTTTCCGGTACGGTGGGAACGAGGAACGGGAACGAGGGACGAGAGTCGGTGGCTGAAAAAAATAGGGTACAACGAGGGTATACATCTTTCGAACGAAATTTTTATAGCGGGGACGCGATCCAATCCGTTTGGGTATGATGAACCCGGTACGGTACCATGGATCGAGGAACGCAGTTCCTGAAGAACGACGAATCCCTGACGGTCAGCACTCCTTGCTGTTAATGGATCCCTTGCAATTAATGGATTGGAGGAAGAACGAGGAGTCCTTGAGAAAAGAAACGACGGCGTGAGTAAATTATGCCTCAGTTTTTGGCTATTGGATCCTGGAACCTGAATCGAGGAGCAGGCTGCGGGGACGATGAATCTTCATCGCATCATACAGAATCCGACCTCGTTCCCAAATCCGATTCTGGGTCGATGAATCGGGATCGAGGGACGGCCTACCGTTCCCTGTTTCCGGCTACTATGATCACGCCCCCTCCTTGCCGCGACGTCGGTCCGCGCCTCTGTCGTTTCCGCCCCATCCGCGATCTCATGCAGATTAGAGGTACGAGCTTGTTCGATTGCTATCGTCAAGCGATTAGCTAAGCACCCTCGAGAATATTCATGTTCTTGTTCCTGCGGAGTTTCTTCTGTTCATGTCACCGAGATGCATTTGGACAGCCGGCATCGAGCCGCAGCCGACGAACACCAAGTATGCATTCCCGACGAATCTGGTGCAGGGCGGGGACAATGGAGATGGATGTCTCCGGATCCAGCTGGGGGTACGACGGTGTTGCCGGGAGGTACAGCGCGAGGGGCGCGCTGGGAAAGAAGGGATGGCCGACGCATTTATTTTTTCAGACGGAGAGGAAAGAGTGACAAGTCAACGCGCCTATGTGGCAATTTTTTGCCGAGTCAACTCCTGACAAGTGAGCCCCACCTGTCATAAACGCACTCAAACGACTATAATACATCGATCAGTGTTATTTGCCAAAAAATTACGTGGTGTTTTCTGCCAAAAATATGTAACGTAGTGTTTTCTGCAAACCTAACCTTTAAAGTGATGGTTTCATGCAATTTACTCCAACAATTACATGATAAAATAGGGGAAATCTGGGTCCAGAGCTCCCGCCTCTATATCGCAGTTATGTGCCCCTGTATCCCAAATCGATGATGCATTAACCCCTCCCCGTTCTGTGCTAAAAACCTGAACTCCATGTTTTGAAAGAGTAAGAAACCTGAACTCAATCCATCACTTAGACAGGCAAGCTAACAAATTATCTTGCACACACGGAAGATGTCAAGCCCATAGCATGCAGCTTAATCGACTCTGAAGAGCAGTAAAACAACTGAAGCGGATGATAGATCCCCATCCAGTTACATAGGCTCTGGTCTTTCCAGGTGCAGGAGAGGTATATGCCATTTGAAGTTCCAAAAAACTAGAGCACAAAGAGTTGATGAGGCAGCTGATATACATTTTCCTTCATATACAAGATTTGATCAGGAAGTGTTGATCAAGAACAACCACAAACAAACGTTGATTAGCAGGCGATAATACACAACCGTACACGCTGGGGCTCCTGATATTCATATTGATGCTATTTTTACACTTCAGGGGTACATATGAAAAACATATATCTACTGTTGTTCAGACATGGTTGAAACTGCAGCATAATCATATTTGACATCTACAGTGTTGCTATCTTTGGAACCGCGTTCTCTCCAACTGATCTTCCACATCTTGAGTAAGGTTACCCTGCATGACAGAGGAAAAAACATTAGTCACATGGATACATAGATCCAAGGCCTATTCAATGTGGTGAAGTTGTTGTCAAAACTACATACACATGATGAATGCGAACATTGGTTTCTGGAAGCAAACCAGAGTACTATTATGTAGTTTGAATAAACAAAAGCGCATCATGAAAAGTTTGCTAAGAACTACCCGTGCAAGTTTGCTAAGAACTACCCGTGCAAGTTTTGCCATGATCATTTGCATTACAAATGCATGGTAGAGCATCATGCTTGTTCTGTTTCGCAGAAATACTGTTTTTACTATTGTCGACAGTGAAGGAACACAAGATAAATGTTGTCCGATTCCAAAGGTGACACATCAACTGGTACTCTCAACACAAACGTTTGTGGACTTAACAGCTCTGGTTCGAGGCGCGGGATGAGTTATACACTGTTGGACATTCGAAAAAACTAGACCAAGAAAGAGTTGATGAGTCCACTGATAAATGTTTTCGTTTGTGTAGACTAGTACTATTTTTGAACAGGACCATTCACATAAATGATCGTTGATGAGCAGCCAATAACACACAACTGTGCTCGTTGGGGCTCCCGATATCCAGATTGATGCTATTTAACTTTGCAAGTACGCGTAAGAAACACATAAATCTACTGTTTTTCAGATGTAATTGAAATTGCAGCATAATCATATTTGACGTCTACAGTGTATCTGGAGCAGAGTTAGGCCTCCTTTGGTTCATAGGGTAGGAAAATCATAGAAATAGGAAAGTCATAGGAAATGAGATGACATGCATCTCAAATCCTATGAGTAGGAATAGGAAAAGGGATGTCCTTTGATTCACATCATAGGATTTTTTCCATTGAGTCTAGGCTAATGTTTATTTTCCTATGAAATGTGGAGGATAGGAAGAATTCCTCCATAGGCATAGGATTTCATTCCTACAAACCAAAGAGCTTTAAAGAATCCTACAAAATTCCATCAAACCAAAGGAGGCCTTACCCTGCATAGCAGAGGAAAAAACATTAGTCATAAGGGCACGGAGAATCAATGTTTAATACAGTAAATTTCCAAGGGGTATTAATTGTTAATACCACACACACTGGACGAATGCGAACATTGTTTTCTGGAAGCAAACCAGAGTAATATTAAGCGTACCATGAAAAGTTTGCTCACAGCTTCTTCTATAAAAATATGATTCCAAGGGGTAGTCCTGGACGGTCTTGTTTTTTTAAATACCAACAAGTTAACTGCAGATGTCTTATTCTGATATCATTATAGTAACTGAAGTGAACAAAAAATCAACCTCATAAAGAGCGAAAACATCAAAATTTTGGTCGCATACTTTAGCATAAGTGGTATAGCAATATTATCCATGATATTTGGTGACACTTGGTGTATTTGTTTGGATTGCTCAAAGCAGAACAAGCAATACGACTACATCAGATTGAAGTGGTTCAATCAAACTACAACTCTACAAAAATAGACCCAGGCGATGCACTAAGTAAGATGACGGCTTTGCCTAGCAGCGCTGTCCACGAGTGGCCTAATTTTTTTCTAAATTGCAAGTTCTTTTTTCATGAAGCGTTCTGGTAACGAACTACTCCCCAAACCCTCTTCATCGTCTTCACCGGTTCGCCGGCAAAGCTCCAGTGCACCAGTTCTTCGTGTATCTACCATCTCCCGGCCTCCAACCTGTCATCACACAGTGTCGGATTCTCGAATGACTCGCTGCTCATATACGACACTCCGGTCATGTGTCATGTCCATCAATGGCGGGAGAGGGACATGCCGCATATGGCAGCGGATGAACTGACAACTCGACGGCCGGCAAGCGAGTGACAGATCACGAAAGAGAAAACTTCCCGGCGTGGTTCAGAAATTTGGAGCGCGATCGCCTGGTGCCCTCGGAAGCCTCAATTCCCCATGAACTCAGATAGATGTTCATGGATTCTTGCATGCCAATGTGGGACAGCAGCCAGCGATTGGGGTTGCTATTATGGACAAAGCACTCTCTATCGGCTCAGAAATTCGTTAAACGCCGAATGTGCCTTTCATATTGGTTTACTCGAATATCTCAGAATCAGAAGAGTGGAATATGGATTGTTTCACCCATCCAACAAAGGATGTATATGCATTGTGTGGTGGTGGGTCACCATAATCATATTGACATGATCATTTGCATTACAATGGCATGATAGATCTTCATGCTTATGGTGTTCCGAGAAATGCCATTTCTACAGCTGGAATCGTGACTTCACTTCTGTGAAACAGAAAACGTGGAACCCTGAAATCTGAATCAAGAACTCCCAATACATAGCAATGGTATGAAAAAATAGAGGAAATCTGGGTCTAGACCTCTCATGTCATCAATATCTCAATGTTTGGCTATATTTATCAGTGATATCGCAAATGCACAGTTTATAATTTCAAAATTTCTTCTGTTTGGCTATTGCAATGGGTGCAGGCTGAAGGGGTATCGCATTGTATTTGTATATGCATCTTATTTGCACAGAAAAAGAAGACGGTGGTCAAGAAGCACCTGTCGCCCGCAGAAAAAGAAAATAATGAAGCACTTTTACTTGTGGCTGCCACCGGTTGCTGAGGGACAAACAACTGTGATTGAGCAGAGGCGGCACACAACACCCACTAGTGCACAACCGGGCTTTAGCGCCGGTTCGTAACGGCCTTTAGTGCCGAAGAGTGGGGACTAAAGGTCCCCCCCTCTTTAGTACCGGTTCGTCATGAACCGGCGCTAAAGTGCCACCACGTGGCACGAGTCAGGCCCGGGTGCGTGTAGGACATTAATACCGGTTGGTAACACCAACGGTACTAAATGTTTGGGGGGGGGGGGTTGGTTTTATTTTCCATTTAATTTTTTTTGTTTGCTGGTATTTTATGATACTACAAATTATACAAGTTATGCATATATATAAATAGATTTCTCTTGTACGTAGAACCGCATATATATATATATATATATATATATATATATATATATATATATATATATATATCATCGAATGTCTCACAACCAACACCATTAATTATTCACACATACACATGTATATACATATACAATTTCTCCTACATGTTGCCTTGGTGCCTTCGGAGCACGATGACAAGTGGTTCATGAGACGGTAGCGGGTAATAGTATTCTCCTTTGGGATCTATGACCTGGTCGAGCAAAAATCCCGCTATTTCCTCTTGAAGTGCTAGTATGCGGTCCGCTGGTAGGAGCTGCTCCCGCACCTCTCTAAACTGTTAAGAAGGAGATCAATATGCATGTGTATTAGTTGTGTAACTAGATATTAATAATGGTGTGAATAGTGTTCTGACAAACGTACTCAGTCCTGTCTTTGAGATCTGCTCCTTTCGGACGCCATCATGCGAATGTTCTCGCAAACGTAGAATGCACACAGATCATTCCCCTGCGCCTGCTTCAGGGCCTTTACGAGAATGGAATTGAATCAGATAATGATTAATCAAGCATGATAATTAATTAATGGTATTGAAACAAGAATTAAAGAGATGGTAGCTAGCTAGCTAGCTAGTAGTACTTAATTAATTACCTTTGGTCGATACCAAAACATCTTTTTTGCCCATTTGCCTGGAGTCACCTTGATGAACTTTGCCCAAGCCCTGCCCGCCGGCAAAAAAATTAATAAAGGGGTTATTAAATAGTTCATATCAGGAAACGACGAACTAAATAGGCCGAGATATAGTTAATAATGATTGAAATTACCTGTTGACTATCCCCTTCATGATGGTGTAGTCTTTTTCTTCTTTAGTAGTGAATCCAGTACTTCAACTGTTCCTTTGTCAACTTTAATGTCTAACAAGATCCAGTGAAAACTGCATGCACACACGTTTGCATGTCTTAATTAAGCGGGCATGTGCATAAAATTAATCAACTACCGCAAACCGTATACATTTAATTATTAACATCTAGCTAGGTAGTAAGCAAAAACATAATTTATAGTACAAGACAGTGTGACTCACAGAAAATTGTAAGGAAGTAATATATCTTCATTGGTATTGAGGCGCTTGAAGAACTCTAGCATGCTTTCCTCTAAACTTGCTCGACAACTTGGAATCTTCCATGTGTACTCATTAATGGTATTTGGGTCAATGAACCCAATGCCATGGCGTCCATATTTTTCCATTTCATACATCTTCATCCTGCATATAATACTACAGAAAAGAATATACTGAGTATAATTAGATGTAATGATTGATCAAAATGATCACTACAGCTAGCTTGAGACATAAATTACCGAAAGAAATCACTTACAGACAATAGCAACTGACGATAGACTTATCGAGTGCGTCTTGATTGTATAACTGAAATAGTTCTGAATACTCAACGGGCAGAGCTTTTCCATGGAAGTAATGCTCCTCCTTGACATTCACCATGAGGAACACTCGATTGGAAATCTTGATAATGTTCATGTACCATTGATACAATTCATACATTCTCGTTGGGAGGTTCTTGGCCTTCTGTGGCTCGACCAAAGGTTGGCCCCGGACATATTTCCGTTTTATTTCCTCCTCTCTAAGCGTAGGCATGGGCTCGATTTCGAGGAGTTGTCCAACAGTGATCTTGAGCATTTCAGCCTGCATTATATGCTCCTCGGTTATTACCACATCGCCCAGCTGGGGAACGTTAACGGTTTGCCCACAATAATATTGGGCGCACGTACTCTCATGTGTTGTTGGCACAACAAGTGGGGGGATCGATTGCGCCACTTATTCTCCTAGCTGGGGAATGGTTTTCCCGCATTTTTTGCCAGCTGCTTGTTGGCTCGAGCTCGAGCTCGCTTCCTTTTGTAGCCGTGCTCGTTGTAGCTTCCTGATTTGGCGCTCATAGTCTGAGTCAACAGGCTTGGGAGCTGATGCTCTAGCCATACGAATGAAGTGGTCAATCGTTTCCTCAGGCACTTTCTCCCTTGGCGGCCATGCCGGTTTCGGTCCAAAATGGGCGTCCACTTGGGCCCGCACTATGGCTGCGTTTTGCTCCTTGGTCATGTTGTAAGGCCTCTGAGGAAGAGGAGCGAGGCTTGGACCATATTTATATCGCTTCTCTCCGCCTGTACTTCCTGTACTACCTTGACTCGTACTGCTACGCACCGTAGCTGCGGCGTGTCTCTTTTACGATTGCTGAGACGGCGGAGACGGCTGACGTGGCTGACGTTGTGCCGGACTTGAAGCAGGAGGAGTGGCCTGATGCCGTGTCGGACCTGAAACCGGAGGAGTGGCCTGACGTTATGCCGGACTTGAAGCAGGAGTCTGCTCACGCGTTCGGGGACTTGGAGGAGGTGGCGGACTTCGATGAGGAGTCGGCTCACGCGTTCGTGGACTTGGAGGAGCGGGAGTCTGCTGACTCAGTGGCGGACTTCGAGGAGGAGTCGGCAGACGGCGCGGTGTCGGTGGACTTCGGAAGATGATGCAATCCTTTCTTCATAGGATGATATGATGTATGGCCTCTCCCAGTGTGCGCTCGTCTTCACCTCCACGAATGTCAAGCTGTAGCCCCGAGTATGGGTCCACCACTTCATCAACCAAGACACGAGCATAGCCCTCTAGAATCGTGGTGCAATGCAAGGTTGCTTTGGGGGTAATTGTAAAAGCAACGCCGTCTGCCACCTTCATGGATATGTTCTTCATTTTGGAGTGTAGCTCACAGTTAGTGTTCTCTATGATATCATCCATAGGGTATGTATCCAGCAGTGTGTCGCCCGGGGCAGAACCAACACTGCTTCTCGCATGGATGGGACGGTGCTATCCCATGCTGGACGATCATCTGCTTGCCGCTGCCGCTGCTGAGACCCCCATTCCTGGCTAAGTGAGTCGATCTGCTACTGCTGCTGCTGGAATTTGAGTCCCAAGTCTGCGTGCCTTGCTTCTAGGCCTTGAAAACGTTCTACATCCTGCTTCCTCTGCTCCTCCTCCAGCTTCCTCTTCTTCTCCTCCTCCATCTTCTGTCTTGCACGGGACCTGTAGTCATCGTTCCATTCCGAAAATCCATCATACCAAGCAATAACGCCCTTGCCTCGTGTTCTTCCCGGGTGTTCAAGATTTCCAAGGGCGCGCGTAAGCTCGTCGTTCTCTCTGTTGGGCGTGAACACCCCCGTTCCAGCTTCTTCTATTGTGTCAAGTATCTTTTGTTCGGCTCCTTTTAGAATTGCCTTCTGTGAAACCAGGCCTGTCTTCGGGTCCAACGCCCCCCCCCCATGCCCATAGAACCAAGTTCTGCACCTGGGGGGGCAGCTCCTAGTAACCAGAGTGACCCATGCATCCTCCATCTCTTGCTCAGACTTATCCCACTTAGGCATTCCCACCACGTAGCCACCTGGACCCAGCCTATGGAACTGCATCTTTTTTGCGGCATTGGCCTTTTTTATCGATCGTTCCTTAGATAATTCTAGTTCCTTGAATTTCACGAAATCGGCCCAGTGTTCTCTTTGCTTCTCCAGTGTTCCCTTGAATTCTCGAGTCTTCCTTTCTGTAGCGAGGTAGTTGGCCCATACAGTTTTCTTGTGGGTGTTGAATGCAATTGCCATCTTCTTAAGAGTAGCACCCTTGACTTTCTCCACATCTGCTTCAGTGAAATAATATGGTAGGGTGAAACGTTCCATCAGAGATTCCCAAAGGTTTTTTTTGCTCTGTCGTCGACCCAAGTAACACCTGGACGTTTAGTTTTTGGCTCTTTCCATTCTTGAATGGAGATCGGGAGTTGGTCCTTCACAAGAACTCTGCACTGACGAGTCCACTTGTTCGCAATGTTCTTAGGCGTGAGGGGTTCGCCGCTAGGTTTGATGGAGTCGATGTTGTACTTTACACCCTCCTTCAAATTTTTGCCCCGGCCCTCGCTTTGTCCTGCTGTTTGTAGAAGCAGATTTGCTCGATCCGGAGGGCCTGAAAGAAGAAAGATCGATTCGTTAATATATCTTCAAATAAAAAAAACATGTGATGATGACCAGATGCCTGCTTATATAAATATACCTCGCTGGTAGTCTTTGTTATTTGAAGATCAACATTGTTTGTGTCATCATAAACATTGTCTGTGTCATCATAATCATAATCATAGTTCATGACTTCATCAGCTCGGTCGTCGATTTCGAATATCTTTTCATCACCCTCTCCGGTATTGTTGAGATATTGGGAGCCGTCATCTGCTTCATTCAGATCATCTAGCCTGCAAGGGCTGTGTATCATGTCGAACAATTCCTCTTCTCTCTCTCTACCGGTATTGTCCGCCATAGCTTTTACTAACTAATACAGAAGAAATATAAAACAATTTAGTACTCAAATTACAATGCATGAATGCAATCAATAAGGAAAAACTGAATCATATAGAACATAATATATGCATCGTCTCGATTAATATATAATCTCGAATACATTATCGTCTCAAAAAATATATATAATATCGAATACATCGTCTCGAATATTATATATCGAATACATCACTCGCTAGGTACCTAATAAAGACCGAGTACTACAGAAGAATCTAGGCCACTCGCGGTTCCTGGGGCGCGGGCGTTGGACAGCCAAAGAGAAGGAACCATCACATGATCATATATCCGGTCATCTGCCCAAAGAACCTGCCAAGTAGTGGAGAACCTGATGTCCATAGCAGCCATGTAGCGATGCATGTGCTCGTCCTCCTCCCTGACACGGCGACGCACCACCTCCGGCGGGGCCGGCTCCCTCTGCACCGAATGTGGCCCATGCGAACGCCACCAAAGGAGATCAGAGTCGACGACGGGACCCGAGGCCGGGTACCTCACCAAGCGGCGCGCCCCTCTAGGTAGCACCTCCCAGTGCCAGCCCGGCGGAGCCCAGTTCCGGACATGGGTCCTCTGAAGCATGACGTTGTCGCGAACGGGTCGACGGCGAGGATGCGGGCCGGGCATATCATCGAGAACAAATATTATATGCCGGCAAAAAGTAACATTTTTTAAATGATTGGATTGTGATAACTAAAATTCTATATGCAAATTCTAACAATTTGACATTAATCTAATTCATCTAACTAAAACTAATTCTAAAATTTCTAACATTTCTGATTATATAACTAACATTTCTATAACATTTCTAATATTTCTATAACTAAAAAACAGAAAAAAATTCTAACATTTCTATAGGCATTTCTATAACTAAAAACAGAAAAAATTCTATAACTAAAATTTATAACAAAAAAACTAGTGTGTGTGTGTGTGTGTGGACATGGCGACTGGGGCATGAGCTCACCGGCGAGGCGACGACGGGGCGACGGGACGGGACGGCGACGACGGGGCGGGGCGCGGCGATGGGGCGGCGCGCGGCAACGGGGCGGTGCGCGGCGACGGCGACGACGTGGACAGGGACGGCCGTGGCAGCAACGGTGGGGGCAGCTACGAGGGGTGGGGATGGCCGGGGCGGCGATGCGTCGGGTGCGGCGACGGCGTCGATCGAGGCAGGCGGTGTGTCATCGACACAGAGGGAAGAACAGAGGGAAACTGATTTTTTTAAAAGTGTTGTATATATATGATGGACCTTTAGTACCGGTTGGAGCCACCAACCGGTACTAAAGGTCCATCATATATATACAACACCAACCGGTACTAAAGGTCTGTTTTGGCCAGGCCAAGCGGCGGGAAGCGCCCCCCTTTATTACCGGGTCGTGGCACCAACCGGTACTATAGAGGGGGTCTTTAGTACCGGTTGGTGCCACGACCCGGTACTAAAGGGGGGCGCTAGCGTAGGTGCGGTGCGGCAAGTTTAGTCCCACCTCGCTAGCCGAGGGGCATCCGCACTGGTTTATAAGCCCCAGTGCGATAGCTCTCTCGAGCTCCTCTCCAAAGTAGGCCTACTGGGCCTACCTGTTCTCTGCTTCCCTGTGGGCTTACTAGGCCTTTGCGGGCCTGCATCCTGGCCCAACAAAACATTGTGTTTCTAGTCGTATACATGCCGCTCTGGCCCATTAGGCGGGCTTTTTTATTTTATTAATTTTTTTTGCTTTAATTTTTTTCTTTATTTATTTTTGTTTTATTTATTTTTGAGTTGTTTTTTGTTGTATATAGAGTTTCTTTGTGAATATTTGTTCTTTAGGTTAGTGCCGGTAGTTTCTGTTAGTGCCGGTAGTTTTCAAATTTGAACAGTTTAAAGTTTGAATTATTAAATTTGTGTGAATCACTAGTTTGTGAATAACTTAACTTTGAAAATAGTTTTTTTATTGATTCTTTTTTCTTATGTTTAATATTAGTGTGTTTTATCATTATATTCAATTTGGTAATGCGTAGGTTATTTAAAAAATGAAATGCCTTTGTAACAGATGAGTTTTCGTCGGAAACCCTGATTCTTCGAAAGAGATTGTCCATTTGGTACACGAAGTGCATCCAGTTTTTGCCATAACCCTCTCTACTTTTTTGCACATACCATGTGGGTGAAATTATGATACCATGCCAACTTTCAACCTTTTCTGATTTCATTTGGTATGCTTTTCAATTTCAGGGTCATTTAGCTGAAAAAATCAGTAAATGCAGGAAACAATTTGTTTGCACATCAAATTTCATCGCGTTTCAAATGCCAAAACACATAACTACCCTTACTGTTACAGAGATTCCCTCCTGGGTGTGAAACACAATGTTTGAAGCCAATAACATCCCAGATCTTTGGGTGTGAAACTTTTTCTTCGCGTGTGTCCCTTTGTGTCACGACCGGTTTTCCAATAAAAATATTTATTGAGAAACCAATCTTTTGAGTCCAGTATGAGAGAAATCCTCCTCACTGGTAGACAATTTCTTGATATAATAAGCCAGTAGCATAAAATATATTACAGGGTTGAACTGCGGTTGCTCAACCAAATTATTACAAGCACGCCAGTAATTATACATAATGGCGGACATGACACAGTGGTGCGGAGGCATACTACTGACTCGAGGATAGGGCGGTGGTGGAAAAACACAGCGGGGAGAGGAATACAAGACTCTAAGTCTGTCATCTCATCGAACGTCGAGGTGAGGCTCGATGAATTTATTTGGTAGCGGAAGCGGATGTAAAACAGTGACCAAATCCAGGGTCGCACGAGACTGACTGGGACTCCTCTAGGTGTCGGACTCGCTATCAAACTCTTCATCCATGAGAACGCCTTCGTCAGCATCTGGCCAAATCAACAAGCCAGTGAGTACTTTGAAAGTACTCGCAAGACAGTTCGGACGTAAGATATAACAAATGCATGCATGGATGCGTCATGAATAATTCACCAATGTACATTTCAAAAATTAGCATAACAAGGTAAGTAAAAAGGGAAACGGCGGTAGTCCGCCTGGAATCCCAACAGAACATAAATAACTACCGATCGGTGTCTGAAGCGATGCCTCGAAAAGTGAACAAATAAATATAAGGAAATGATGCCACAGTCGGGCGTCTTAGTGACACCACATAAAGGGCTTTAAAAGAAATACCACAGACGGATGTCGGGGCGACATCACAGAAAGGGCTTTAAAAGAAATGCCACAGTCGGACGTCGGGCGACATCACAGAAGGGGCTTGAAAAGAAATGCCACAGTCGGACGTCGGGGCGACATCACAGAAAGGGCTTGAAAAGAAATACCACAGTCGGACGTCGGGCGACATCACAGAAAGGGCTTGAAAAGAAATGCCACAGTCGGACGTCGGGGCGACATCACAGAAAGGGCTTGAAAAGAAATGCCACAGTCGGACGTCGGGCGACATCACAGAAAGGGCTTGAAAAGAAATGCCACAGTCGGAAGTCGGGGCGACTTCACAGAAAGGGCTTGAAAAGAAATGCCACAGTTGGACGTCGGGGCGACATCACAGAAAGGGCTTTAAAAGAAAAGTAAAATACAACAATGCCACAGTCGGACGTCTGAGCGACATCGCAGAAAGGGCTTTTATTCACAGGTAAATAATACTCATAATAAACATTTAATTCATAAGAATAAATGGGTTAGTCCATCCATAGGGATAATCATTTAACCGGAATTAGCACTCAAGCGAATCACCGGAGTCTCTGCCATCAAAACTGATATTTGATTAGGATAAGATAATATCGATCTGGGACAGGGAATAGATGATTTGGAGGAATATAAGACTCTGCAGAGTTTGTACAAAATTATTCCCACAGCCAACGGATTTCCGTAGTCACGAAGGACTAGTTCCGTTTACGGTATTTCGGAAGAAAACACAGCTAACCAGTACACACCCATCCTACCTCTCGATGCTAGGAATCACCCTAGACATCGTCCAAGAAAAACTTTTGAGACGGGGAGATCACAATCTCGAATAGCATGGGATCAAATTTATATACGCGCGCTCTAAGGGGTGCCCCCCTCTCGGTCCCAACCGGAAACACCCATGCCCCCTGACCGGATGACTGGCTTTAATCCAGGGCCATGGAACCATCATCACGGCCTCTCCTTTTGGTGTGTACCAGAAAAGCGGTTTGCAACTTACTAAACCATATTCCTTGCGGAAAACATGTGGTAGTACAGGGAAGGAAATGAGAGGAACTGGACCGATACGGTTTGACACTGAAGTCACATAGTCTGGCATAAGACTGGCATGCTACAACACTGCCATCTCACCCATCCTCATGCCAACACATGGCCATTCATCCTCACATCCATTCACATATGGATCATCGAACTCACTTACCTCATTATCACATAAAAATAACGATCATCGATATGCTTCTCAATATGCCATAAAACTAACTAAGTGCAAAACATGCCAAGACACTCATCATATCAAAAGTTCAAACATGCTTGCCTGGTTCAGAGTAGTCGGAGCCTAGCTCGGTGAAGTTCGCGGCTCCGTCACCTCCTTCGGTATCTACGGTATAAAGAAAATATATGCGCTATCGTAAATACCAAGGAGTGCACAGAAAGTAAACCAAATATTTTTCAAATAAATCTGATAAAAAACTAGACAAAATTTTAAAGAGAACAGAAAAAGAATCAATCAAAAATACTTTTCTGCTTAAAAGTTATAAGGGTTTTTGCCCAGGGACTCATCTGTAATGAAACAGAAAGTTTCCAGGGGCTAGCTTATAAAAACAGAAAACGCTTCGGCAGAAACTACGCCAGCTCAAAGGGAAAACGTACTTTGCCCGAAGGCGCTTCCAGAAAACGTTTCAACAGAGAGAGCAGAGAGGCTGACGGTGGGGTCCCACGCGTCAGGTTTGAATTTCAAAAAAAAGGCAAACGGAGCTCGTCGGCGCCCGAGAGCCGCGGTGGTCGCCGGCGGCGATCCACGGCGAGGCAGGGGGATCGGAGGGTACCTCCGTGCTCAGGGCGCCATTCCGCGTCGGTTGGTGGTGGTGGTGGTCGCCGGCGAGTACCACGTCGACGGCGAGCTTTGCTCCGGCGGACGGCGGCTCGGGTGGTCGAGGAACTCGTCGGAGAGGGCTGCAGAGATCAAATTGACGAGGGGGTTAGGCTTCTGGTGGCTAGAGAGGGTAACGGACGGGGTTTGGGCGCCGGAGATGGCCTCACCGGAGCGAATCGTGGTGGAGGCCGAGGCGGATCGGGGCGGCCGGAGTTGGGGAAGGAGACCTCCTCGAGGTCCTCCGAGTGGCCTGGCGTGGTGTTGGTGAGGAGTGGGGATGAGGTGTGCACGAGGGTGAGCTCGGGAGCCCTTTTTATAGGCGGTCCGAGGCGGTTGCCGTGAACGGGGATCTCCGGCGAGTGATTACGGCGGTGCCGTGGATGTGCAGGGGGATTAGGGGCTTGGGCAGCGCCGTTGAGGTCCACCGGTCCCATTTAGGCGCTAAACGGGCTGGGGTTTGGCGTTATGGGTGAGCTCGACGGAACGGGGGTGGCGCGGCCCGTCGGCGGCAGGGAGCACGTTCCGTGCTTGCCGGGCCACGGCGACGGTGCCACGGGCGTGCGCTGGCACGGCAGGGACACGCGGAGAGCCAAGGGGCTTTGGGCGGCGCTGAACGGCGTTCTGCCGTGGTGTGCCTTCTGTCGGCCGCCACGGGAGGTCACGACGCCGCAGAAGACGCCGGCGAGGGCGGGCCAGCGCGCCACCGACGCCAGGAAGGCTCCACGCACGCGTGTGAAGCTCCGGACAAGAGGGAGGGGCTACGAGGAACGTGCCAAGTGCACTGTGAACGCGTGAGTGAAACTGACGAACGCAAGATGACACTGAAACTGAATTTTCTGAATTTTGAACAGCAACAGTGCATGCAAGGTGTTCGACAGAATGAATTTGGCCTCTGGGGATTTTTCCTTGAGCTGAAACTTGGTGGAGTGGCTTCTCATTGCTCAAATAGGTTGCCTGAATTTTGGTGGAATTTTTGGAGTAGTGTAGATATGAATTTCATCAAATTTGGCAAATCTGGTCCAAACTTGCAGAGACTGAATTTTGAAAAATTTGAAAAGAGGAGGAGTGGATCAAGATGGTTCTGGGTTGTGGGTACCAAGGACTATCCAGGAGAGTTGGTTTGAGGTCAAAACTCAAATGCAATAGGGTACTTGCTTTGAAAATCACTCAGGCTCCAAATAATTTTCAGAATTGATTTGAGAGGAAAAATAATTAGAATAAAATCCAAAACTTGTTTGGATTAGTTGGGACAGAGAACTTAGGTTGATCACAAGGTGTAGGGGAGGTTTTGGAGGGGTTTTACCACATGGGCAAAAATGCCAAGTCATGGGTGGTTCCAAGATATGAAAATCTCAAATTTTCATAGAGTTTCATTTTAAAAGAAAACAAATTAAACTCCCAAAAATGAATTTGAGAGGGAACCAACAGAGAAGAAGTTTTCAAAAGATCAAACACCAAAGTTTGAAAAAATAAAATCCTTGCCAAAGCAAAGGAAGTTTTTAAGTGGAAGGTTTTTCTGAAAAAGAAAAATTTTAAATGGCCTCTCCTCAAAAACCACAAAGTTTTTGATAAAAACCAAATAAAATTTTGGAGTGTCACAACACCTACCCCCTTAGGAAAAATCTCGTCCCCG
This sequence comes from Triticum aestivum, assembly GCF_018294505.1. NCBI lineage: Eukaryota > Viridiplantae > Streptophyta > Magnoliopsida > Poales > Poaceae > Triticum > Triticum aestivum. The sequence goes on along the minus strand of NC_057801.1, from coordinate 824,058,260 downwards.
AGATTTCAGCTGATCCTTAAATAGGTGTGGATGCTCTGTCCGAAGAAAATCCTCGCTTTCCCAAGTTGCTTCACTGTCGGTGTGATTGCTCCACTGGACTTTGAAAAACTTGATGGTCTTCTGTCGGGTCCTTCTTTCAGACTCCTCTAATATTCTTATGGGACGTTCCCGATAAGTGAGGTCTGGCTGCACGTCAATGTTTTCATGGGATACTTGTTTCTCTGGGTTGCTTACGCACTTCCTTAATTGAGAGACGTGGAACACGTCGTGAATATCGGATAAATCCTCGGGTAAGTCTAGCTGGTAGGCTACAGTGCCTCTTCGTGCCACTATGCAGAATGGTCCAATGAATCTTGGTGCTAACTTTCCTTTAATCTTGAATCGTTGCAATCCTCTCATAGGGGATACTCTCAGGTATACGAACTCACCGGGTTCGAAGCTGACCCTTCGATGTTTCTGATCATAATAACTCTTCTGTCGACTTTGAGCGGTCTTAAGTCGGTCTCTGATTAGCTTGACCTTTTCCTCGGCTTCTCTGAGCATGTCTGGTCCGAAGATGCGGCTGTCTCCGGTCTCTGACCAATTTAACGGGGTACGACATCTTCGTCCATATAAAGCCTCAAATGGTGCCATTTGTAGGCTGGTCTGGTAGCTATTGTTATACGCGAACTCGGCGTATGGCAGGCTTTCTTCCCAACTGGTTCCATATGTGAGGACACATGCTCTCAGCATGTCTTCTAAAATTTGGTTTACGCGTTCAGTCTGTCCATCAGTCTGTGGGTGGTATGCGGTACTGAAGGCTAGTTGGGTTCCCAGGGCCTGTTGTAAATGCTCCCAAAATCTTGAGACGAACTGAGTGCCTCTGTCGGATATTATAGTCTTCGGGACACCGTGCAGACAAACTATGCGGGAAAGATAAATCCTGGCAAGCCTCTGAGTGTTGTAGGTCGTCTTCACTGGAATAAAGTGTGCCACTTTGGTCAACCTGTCAGTGATGACCCATATGGCATCATTCCCGTGTCGTGACCGAGGTAGTCCGACAATAAAATCCATCCCTATTTCATCCCATTTCCACTCAGGTATTTTGTTTGGTTGCAGTAGTCCGGCTGGTCTCTGATGTTCAGCTTTTATGCGTTGACATGAGTCGCAACATGCAATGAAGGTGGCTATGTCCCTCTTCATACCGTGCCACCAAAATCTTTCCTGAATATCTTTATACATTTTGGTTCCTCCAGGGTGAATTGAATATGGAGTGGTGTGTGCTTCAGCTAAAATTTGCTGCTTAAGGTCTTCTATGTTTGGCACGCAGAGTCTTTCTCCGTACCATAATATTCCTTCATTGTCTATTACGAATTCCGAGGCCTTGCCCATACTCAACTTTCTTTTGATGCCTTCGATGCTGGTGTGACCGGGCTGAGCTTCTTTAATTTTCTCCACAAGGTTGGGTTGTATTTCCAAGTTTGATATGGTGCCTTCTGCTACCATTATCAAGTTGAGCTTGGCAAATTCTTGTTGGAATTCGGGCCTCAAGCTGTGCAGATTGTTTTCGTCGGAGCTGGGGTTCCGACTAAGGGCATCGGCCACTACATTTGCTTTCCCTGGATGGTAATGGATACCAACATCATAATCCTTTACCAATTCCAACCAGCGTCGTTGCCGTAAATTTAGTTCTGGCTGCGTGAAAATATATTTGAGACTTTTGTGATCCGTATATATTTCACATCGATTCCCAAGTAAGAAATGCCTCCATTCCTTGAGTGCATGAATAACTGCTGCCATTTCTAAGTCATGAGTGGGATAATTTTCCTCATGCTTGCGAAGTTGCCTTGAAGCGTAGGCGACAACCTTGCCTTCTTGCATCAACACGCATCCGAGACCCTTTCTGGACGCGTCACAATATACTTCAAAATTCTTGTGTATGTCGGGTACAATCAATACCGGTGCTGTTGTTAACTTCCGCTTTAGCTCTTGGAAACTTTTCTCGCAGGCTTCTGTCCATTCAAACTTCTTATCTTTCTTGAGCAACTGTGTCATAGGCTTGGCTATGGTGGAAAATCCTTCAATAAATCTGCGGTAATATCCTGCCATTCCCAAGAAACTCCATATGTCCGTTACGCTGGCTGGTGACTTCCAGCCAAGTACGGCCTTGACTTTCTCTGGGTCCACTGCGATACCGTCTTGGGTCAGTACGTGGCCTAGAAAGCCTACTTGTCTTAGCCAAAATTCGCACTTGCTGAACTTGGCATACAATTGGTGTTTTCTTAGCTCTCCTAGCACAATCCTGAGATGTTCTGCGTGCTCTTCTGGTGTCTTGGAGTATACCAGAATATCGTCGATGAATACCACGACGAACTTGTCCATAAACTTCATAAATACTTTGTTCATGAGGTGAACAAAATATGCTGGGGCGTTAGTTAATCCAAATGGCATCACTGTGAACTCGTACAGTCCATATCTGGAGGTGAAGGCTGTTTTGGGGATATCTTCCGTTCGTACCTTCAATTGATGGTATCCTGACCTTAAGTCAATTTTTGAGAATACCTTGGCCTGAGCGAGTTGATCAAACAAATCGTTTATCCTTGGCATCGGGTATTTGTTTTTGACTGTGACCATGTTAAGTGCTCGATAGTCAATACACAATCTCAGCGTTCCATCCTTCTTTTTGGCAAATAAAATTGGTGATCCCCAAGGTGAGGAGCTGGCTCGAATGTATCCTTTTTCCAGTAATTCCTTTATTTGCTTCTTCAACTCGATCAACTCGGATGGTGCCATTCTGTATGGTTTCTTGTATATGGGGGTGGTTCCTGGTGCTAGCTCAATGCGGAATTCTATTTCCCGGTCTGGTGGCATGCCTGGTAGTTCTTCAGGGAATACATCTGGAAATTCACACACTACTGGAACCTTGTTTAGCTCAGAAACGTCCACCTTATTTAATCTCGGTTGCCGGGGTATTTTTCCTTCCTTGGCTGATACTCTTATTGTCTTCCCTTGGTGGTGTGTGAGAATTACGGTCCTGTTGAAACAGTCGATAAAACCCTTATTGGTGGTTAGCCAATCCATCCCTAGGATGACATCCAGTCCTTTATTTTCCAACACAATAAGATTTGCGTGAAACTCCAATCCTTCGAACTCAATGACCACATTCTGACAGTAATTCTGAGTAACTTGCTGAATCCCAGGGGACTTGATGGTCATGGATTTCTCCAAAGGAAGCATCGAAAAATTATTTTGCAAAGCAAAACTTTTCGAAATGAAAGAGTGAGAAGCTCCAGAATCAAACAAAACCATTGCAGGTATTGTGTTGACAGGAAACGTACCGAGTACGATATCCGGAGCATTTTGTGCCTCCTCTTTGGTTACGTGATTCAGATGACCCTTCCTGTGGTTATTGTTGGGATTGAAATTGTTTCGCTTGGGCGCGGAATTGTTGCCGCCGTTGTTCGGCTTTGGGGTTGAATTCCTTGGCTTGGGGCACTGTTTGGCATAGTGCCCTTCTTCTCCACAAGCGTAACAAGTAACGCCGGGGCGATAGGTGAATTCCTTGTCCCTTGCATGAAAATTCTTGATTGGGCGTGAGACATTGGATGAGGATTTGTGTGTCCCACCCTTTTGAAAATCTGTCTTGCTTCGGTGATTGCGAGCATGATTAGTCTGGTCCCTTTTTCGCTTGCGGATATCTTCCAGACTGCGTCTCTCATTTTCCAGAGTAATGGCTTTGTCCACCAGTGTTTTAAAATCAGGAAAAGTGTGCACGACCAGTTGACATTTAAGCGCGGGCGCCAGACCGTCAAGGAATTTCTCCATCTTCTTGCTTTCAGTCATACGCTCTTCATTGGCGTAGCGGGACAATAGAGTAAATTGACTGTTGTAATCTGACACTGTCATGTTCCTTTGTTTGAGGTCATCGAATTCTCTCTTCTTGATTTTCATAATACTCTTAGGAATGTGTGCACCACGGAAACCTTCCTTGAAATCATCCCAGGTTATGTCATTTTCGTTGGGATGCATGTGCAGAAAATTCTCCCACCACGATGCGGCTGCTCCTGTGAGATAGTGCGGAGCATATAATACCTTCTCGGGGTCTGAACATTTTGCAATAATTAATTTTCTCTCCATATCTCGAAGCCAGTCCTCGGCTTCAAGAGGTTTGTCAGTGTGAGAAAATGTTTGAGGACGTGTCTTCTGTAGCTCAGATAACTTGGAATGCTGCTGATACTGTCCATGGTGATTTCCCATGTTGATGACTTGGTTCATCATTTCCCGATGTTGTTGCTGACTCTGCTCATAAAGGCGGCACATTTGTGAAAGTGCCGATTCACTGCCCTGTTGGTTTGACTGTCCCTGAGTGAACTCGTTGCTGGGTTGTGTATCATAATTCCCCTCTGGTGGAGTTGGCATGGAGCGAGTCCAAGGACGAGACATTTTTCACTCTGGGGATATATTTTTGTAAAACTCATAAGAAAAGCGGAAAGAGTCGCAAAAACAAATCCATAAATGCATAAAGCTGGCAGATATAATTAAATATCCAAGCTTACTTAAGAAAAACAAATCGACTTGCGCACGGAGAAGGACTGCTCATTACATATCTTACACGCGGGCGGTAATTATACAATACATCACTCAGGATATGCGTACATAATCCTGACATGTTATTTAGGCTAGTGCACTTCTCCAGATCCTACATGATGCGCAAACAGGCTACTTCTCACAACCTATGTACATATCTTACAAAGCGGTACAATACATGGCAGCTAGGCGTACTCAGGCAGAGATGTTGACGACCTCCTTTGCCCTGCCGAGGGCGAGGCGTAGCGAGGTTGGGGACTCGACTTCCTCCTCGCTAATGGGCTCCATACGTGTGGTGTTGCGCAGAGTGGACGGAACGGTTGCCAGGGGCGGAGCAACACGTACAGGAGTGGGCGCGAAGGGTGGTGCAGTGCGCGCTGGAGTGGGCGCAATGACTTGGTTGAATTCTTCGGTAGAAGGCAGGCGACGAGTAGGCGTAAAAGATGCTGAGGACGAGACCAAAGTCAGTGGCGGTGCGATGGGTAGGAGCTCCCTCCTGTTGGCAGCACAGCCATGAACTGAGTCCATGCGGGTAGCTACGAAGTCGTCCACCAGGTTGTCGAAGGCTGCCTCCAGGGCCCGGAGATACTCAATGAGCATCTCAAAAGCCTCGTCTCGTTCTCCTCTGGGGCAGGAGTATGCGTAGTGACAGGTGTAAGGCACATGGCATGGAAGATAACGGTAACGACGAGTCTTCATCACGGGAAGGACATCCCTGAGACGAGCTATCGCCTCGCGGGCTGCCATCTGCATAGCATGCCTCTCCGTAGGCATGGCTCTTCCCACGAACCGGAAGCGGCGTAACTCACCACGCCCTCCCTTGAACTGCACCGCGGCCTGGTGCATGGTCAGACTGTCGTTGACTCGGTGCTGGTAGAGTGTGAAGACTGGGCGCACAGATGGCCCCATCGCGACCTGAACGATGAAAGAAAGAAGCTTGACGAACCCATCGGGCACGTTGGCGAAGGTCTGAGACTCGCAGCTGTTGTCGGCCATCTACAAAAGTAGGCAAAAATTCTGCAGGGTCAGATCATAAATTTATGCTGACTGACAGAAAATGACTACAATTGCAAAAATATAATTTAGCTCTATCATGCTAATAACCAATTAGCGATCGCACCTAGTGGCTTCCTATAGTCAGCCTGGCTCTGGTACCAAGCTTGTCACGACCGGTTTTCCAATAAAAATATTTATTGAGAAACCAATCTTTTGAGTCCAGTATGAGAGAAATCCTCCTCACTGGTAGACAATTTCTTGATACAATAAGCCAGTAGCATAAAATATATTACAGGGTTGAACTGCGGTTTCTCAACCAAATTATTACAAGCATGCCAATAATTATACATAATGGCGGACATGACACAGTGGTGTGGAGGCATACTACTGACTCGAGGATAGGGCGGTGGTGGAAAAACACAGCGGGGAGAGGAATACAAGACTCTAAGTCTGTCATCTCATCGAACGTCGAGGTGAGGCTCGATGAATTTATTTGGTAGCGGAAGCGGATGTAAAACAGTGACCAAATCCATGGTCGCACGAGACTGACTGGGACTCCTCTAGGTGTCGGACTCGCTATCAAACTCTTCATCCATGAGATCGCCTTCGTCAGCATCTGGCCAAATCAACAAGCCAGTGAGTACTTTGAAAGTACTCGCAAGACAGTTCGGACGTAAGATATAACAAATGCATGCATGGATGCGTCATGAATAATTCACCAATGTACATTTCAAAAATTAGTATAACAAGGTAAGTAAAAAGGGAAACGGCGGTAGTCCGCCTGGAATCCCAACAGAACATAAATAACTACCAATCGGTGTCTGAAGCGATGCCTCGAAAAGTGAACAAATAAATATAAGGAAATGATGCCACAGTCGGACGTCTTAGCGACACCACATAAAGGGCTTTAAAAGAAATACCACAGACGGATGTCGGGGCGACATCACAGAAAGGGCTTTAAAAGAAATGCCACAGTCGGACGTCGGGCGACATCACAGAAGGGGCTTGAAAAGAAATGCCACAGTCGGACGTCGGGGCGACATCACAGAAAGGGCTTGAAAAGAAATACCACAGTCGGACGTCGGGCGACATCACAGAAAGGGCTTGAAAAGAAATGCCACAGTCGGACGTCGGGGCGACATCACAGAAAGGGCTTGAAAAGAAATACCACAGTCGGACGTCGGGCGACATCACAGAAAGGGCTTGAAAAGAAATGCCACAGTCGGACGTCGGGGCGACTTCACAGAAAGGGCTTGAAAGAAATGCCACAGTCGGACGTCGGGGCGACATCACAGAAAGGGCTTTAAAAGAAAAGTAAAATACAACAATGCCACAGTCGGACGTCTGAGCGACATCGCAGAAAGGGCTTTTATTCACAGGTAAATAATACTCATAATAAACATTTAATTCATAAGAATAAATGGGTTAGTCCATCCATAGGGATAATCATTTAACCGGAATTAGCACTCAAGCGAATCACCGGAGTCTCTGCCATCAAAACTGATATTTGATTAGGATAAGATAATATCGATCTGGGACAGGGAATAGATGATTTGGAGGAATATAAGACTCTGCAGAGTTTGTACAAAATTATTCCCACAGCCAACGGATTTCAGTAGTCACGAAGGACTAGTTCCGTTTACGGTATTTCGGAAGAAAACACAGCTAACCAGTACACACCCATCCTACCTCTCGATGCTAGGAATCACCCTAGACATCGTCCAAGAAAAACTTTTGAGACGGGGAGATCACAATCTCGAATAGCATGGGATCAAATTTATATACGCGCGCTCTAAGGGGTGCCCCCCTCTCGGTCCCAACCGGAAACACCCATGCCCCCTGACCGGATGACTGGCTTTAATCCAGGGCCATGGAACCATCATCACGGCCTCTCCTTTTGGTGTGTACCAGAAAAGCGGTTTGCAACTTACTAAACCATATTCCTTGCGGAAAACATGTGGTAGTACAGGGAAGGAAATGAGAGGAACTGGACCGATACGGTTTGACACTGAAGTCACATAGTCTGGCATAAGACTGGCATGCTACAACACTGCCATCTCACCCATCCTCATGCCAACACATGGCCATTCATCCTCACATCCATTCACATATGGATCATCGAACTCACTTACCTCATTATCACATAAAAATAACGATCATCGATATGCTTCTCAATATGCCATAAAACTAACTAAGTGCAAAACATGCCAAGACACTCATCATATCAAAAGTTCAAACATGCTTGCCTGGTTCAGAGTAGTCGGAGCCTAGCTCGGTGAAGTTCGCGGCTCCGTCACCTCCTTCGGTATCTACGGTATAAAGAAATATATGCGCTATCGTAAATACCAAGGAGTGCACAGAAAGTAAACCAAATTTTTTTCAAATAAATCTGATAAAAAACTGGACAAAATTTTAAAGAGAACAGAAAAAGAATCAATCAAAATACTTTTCTGCTTAAAAGTTATAAGGGTTTTTGCCCAGGGACTCATCTGTAATGAAACAGAAAGTTTCCAGGGGCTAGCTTATAAAAACAGAAAACGCTTCGGCAGAAACTACGCCAGCTCAAAGGGAAAACGTACTTTGCCCGAAGGCGCTTCCAGAAAACGTTTCAACAGAGAGAGCAGAGAGGATGACGGTGGGGTCCCACGCGTCAGGTTTGAATTTCAAAAAAAAGGCAAACGGAGCTCGTCGGCGCCCGAGAGCCGCGGTGGTCGCCGGCGGCGATCCACGGCGAGGCAGGGGGATCGGAGGGTACCTCCGTGCTCAGGGCGCCATTCCGCGTCGGTTGGTGGTGGTGGTGGTCGCCGGCGAGTACCACGTCGACGGCGAGCTTTGCTCCGGCGGACGGCGGCTCGGGTGGTCGAGGAACTCGTCGGAGAGGGCTGCAGAGATCAAATTGACGAGGGGGTTAGGCTTCTGGTGGCTAGAGAGGGTAACGGACGGGGTTTGGGCGCCGGAGATGGCCTCACCGGAGCGAATCGTGGTGGAGGCCGAGGCGGATCGGGGCGGCCGGAGTTGGGGAAGGAGACCTCCTCGAGGTCCTCCGAGTGGCCTGGCGTGGTGTTGGTGAGGAGTGGGGATGAGGTGTGCACGAGGGTGAGCTCGGGAGCCCTTTTTATAGGCGGTCCGAGGCGGTTGCCGTGAACGGGGATCTCCGGCGAGTGATTACGGCGGTGCCATGGATGTGCAGGAGGATTAGGGGCTTGGGCAGCGCCATTGAGGTCCACCGGTCCCATTTAGGCGCTAAACGGGCTGGGGTTTGGCGCTATGGGTGAGCTCGACGGAACGGGGGTGGCGCGGCCCGTCGGCGGCAGGGAGCACGTTCTGTGCTTGCCGGGCCACGGCGACGGTGCCACGGGCGTGCGCTGGCACGGCAGGGACACGCGGAGAGCCAAGGGGCTTTGGGCGGCGCTGAACGGCATTCTGCCGTGGTGTGCCTTCTGTCGGCCGCCACGGGAGGTCACGACGCCGCAGAAGACGCCGGCGAGGGCGGGCCAGCGCGCCACCGACGCCAGGAAGGCTCCACGCACGCGTGTGAAGCTCCGGACAAGAGGGAGGGGCTACGAGGAACGTGCCAAGTGCACTGTGAACGCGTGAGTGAAACTGACGAACGCAAGATGACACTGAAACTGAATTTTCTGAATTTTGAACAGCAACAGTGCATGCAAGGTGTTCGACAGAATGAATTTGGCCTCTGGGGATTTTTCCTTGAGCTGAAACTTGGTGGAGTGGCTTCTCATTGCTAAAAATAGATTGCCTGAATTTTGGTGGAATTTTTGGAGTAGTGTAGATATGAATTTCATCAAATTTGGCAAATCTGGTCCAAACTTGCAGAGACTGAATGTTGAAAAAATTGAAAAGAGGAGGAGTGGATCAAGATGGTTCTGGGTTGTGGGTACCAAGGACTATCCAGGAGAGTTGGTTTGAGGTCAAAACTCAAATGTAATAGGGTACTTGCTTTGAAAATCACTCAGGCTCCAAATAATTTTCAGAATTGATTTGAGAGGAAAAATAATTAGAATAAAATCCAAAACTTGTTTGGATTAGTTGGGACAGAGAACTTAGGTTGATCACAAGGTGTAGGGGAGGTTTTGGAGGGGTTTTACCACATGGGCAAAAATGCCAAGTCATGGGTGGTTCCAAGATATGAAAATCTCAAATTTTCATAGAGTTTCATTTTAAAAGAAAACAAATTAAACTCCCAAAAATGAATTTGAGAGGGAACCAACAGAGAAGAAGTTTTCAAAAGATCAAACACCAAAGTTGGAAAATAAAATCCTTGCCAAAGCAAAAGGAAGTTTTTAAGTGGAAGGTTTTTTTCTGAAAAAGAAAAATTTTAAATGGCCTCTCCTCAAAAACCACAAAGTTTTTGATAAAAACCAAATAAAAATTTTGGAGTGTCACACTTTGCGCCGTAGCCATGGAAAATCTTCATCATTTAACTGGATGCTCGGGTCAATATTCACTTTGAATGGAGCAATTTCATCAAACTTTTGATAATCTTCTGACATGTCTGTCTTGTCATCCACTCCCACGATGTTTCTTTTCCTTGAAAGAACTATGTGGCGCTTTGGCTCGTCGTATGATGCATTCGCTTCCTTATCTTTTCTTTTTCTCGGCCTGGTAGACATGTCTTTCACATAAAAAACCTGCGCCACATCATTGGCTAGGACGAATGGTTCATCTGCATACGCAAGATTGTTGAGATCCACTATTGTCATTCCGTACTGCGGGTCTTCCGTTACCCCGCCTCGTGTCATATTGACCAATTTGCACCGAAACAAAGGGACCTTCAATCCACCTCCATAGTTAAGTTCCCATATGTCCTCTATGCAACCATAATATGTTTCCTTTCCCGTGTTGGTTGTTGCATCAAAGCGGACACCACTGTTTCGGTTGGTGCTCTTCTTATCTTGGGAGATAGTGTAAAATGTATTTCCATTTATCTGGTACCCTTTGAAAGTCATTATATTCAAAGATGGTAACTCGGGACAGCGAGTATAGGTCATCTTCAATATCTCCATCATCCATGGCATGTTTCTACAACCAACCGGTGAAAGTCCTCATCTGTTCACGTGTAATCCAGTCGACAGACTTCTCCGGGTGTTTGGAGTCTAGAAAATTCTTGTGTTCCTCCATATACGGAGCCACCAAGGCGGAATTCTGTAGAACTGTGTAGTGTGCTTCAGTGAGAGAATGCATGCCATACGTCTTATTTGATCCCCTCCTGGCGTGCCTTTTCCATCCAGTCTGCCCTTATGTCGCGATTCAGGAACACCAATCGGCTTAAGGTCAGGAATAAAGTCAATACAAAACTCAATGACGTCCTCATTTTCATGGCCCTTCGAGAAGCTTCCTTCTGGCCTAGCACGGTTATGAACATATTTCTTCAAGACTCCCATGAACCTCTCAAGGGGGAACATATTGTGTAGAAATACAGGACCCAAAACGTTAATATCTTCTCAAAGGTGAACTAGGACGTGCGTCATGATGTTGAAGAAGGATGGTGGGAACACCAACTCGAAACTAACAAGACATTGCACCAAATCATTCTATAACATTGGTATGATTTATAGATCGATTACCTTATGAGAGATTGCATTGAGGAATGCACATAGCTTCACAATGGCTAATCGAACGTTTTCCAGTAGAAGCCCCCTCAATGCAACCAAAATCAGTTGCGTGATACGTCCATTTTGCATCATGCGTTTATATCAATATTTAGTGCATTATGGGATACATATTATATATCAATACTTATGGCTATTCTCTCTTATTTTGTAAGGTTTACGATGAAGAGGGGGAATGCCGGCAGCTGGAATTCTGCCTGAAAAGGGAGCAAACATTGGAAACCTATTCTGCACTGCTCCAAAAGACCTGAGACTCCACCAAACTTATATTTGGAATTAATAAGAATTATTGAGCAGAAGAAACACCTCAGGGGGGCCCACGCCCTGTCCAGGAGGGTGGGGGGGCGCCCATCCCTACTGGGCGTGCCCCCCTGTCTCCTGGGCCCCCTGGTGGCCTCCCGGTGTCCCTCTTCTGCTATATGAAGGGTTTTATCCTGGAAAAAATCGAGGGCAAGCTTACGATACGAAACTTCGTCGCCACGAGGCGGAACCTTGGCGGAACCAATCTAGAGCTCCGGCAGAGCTGTTCTGCCGGGGACACTTCCCTCCGGGAGGGGGAAATCACCATCGTGATCACCAACGATCCTCTCATCGGGAGGGGGTCAATATCCATCAACATCTTCATCAGCACCATCTCCTCTCAAACCCTAGTTCATCTCTTGTATTCAATCTTGTATCCAAAACCACAAATTGGTACATGTGCACTACTAGGGAAAATCTTATACACAAAATCTTACCATTAGTGCTTGTTAAAATGAGGCGCTACTGCTACTTAGCAGTAGCACGTCGGCTAGAACCGCGCTACTGTTACCCCCTTAGCAGTAGCACGGCAGGAACAAAACACGCTACTACTATAATTGCCACACTGTTCCCAACGTGCTAGGTATAGTAGTAGCGCCCTTCTAGAAACGTCGCTACTACTACCGATTTTAGCAGCTACGTGTTTTCCTCCCCACGCTACTGTTAAAGCTATTTTCACCTAACCCCCCGCGCGGCATGATTCCCTCTCCTCTGCTTCCTCCCCCAATTACCACTCTCTCTTCTCCCCCTCGTCGCCTCCGCCTTGCCGCCGTCTCCCCCGACCCCGCCTCGCGGCCGTCTCCCCCGACCCTGCCTCACCGCCGTCTACCGCGACCCCGCCTCGCCGCCGTCTCCCTCGACCCGCCTCACCGCTGTCTCCCCTGACCTCGCCTCGCCGCGCCTCGGTGCCACCATCTCCCCTGACCCCATCTCTCTCCCCGCCCTCTGTAAGCACTCTCCCCTTCCGATCCCTCTTGTTTGCTTAGTATGAACCCTAGCTATTTAGTTCTAGTTAGTATGAACCCTAGGCTATTTTTAGTGCTAGTTAGTTAGTTACAATTAGTATTAACCCTATTTAATTAGGTAGTACAAACCATAGTTAAAAATGGATACTTATATGGTAATTAGGGCAGTAGTTCCTAGGTACTAATTAGTTATAAGAACTAGGTACTAATTAGCTAGGTACTAGTTTATTTTTATTTATAGTAAGTTTATTTTTAGTAAGAACTAATTGAATTAATTGAACTAGTTAGTAAGAACTTGTTGCTATTTTTTTAGTTAAAGCAATTTTCCCGCATCGATGTGGACGATGCCTATCCCGCATCCTCGTCGTCGAGTCGGCGGAGGACGATACCTTCTTGACAAGATGGGCCATGTCCGGGACTGGGCTCTGCCGGGGTGGTAATGGGAGGCACTACCTACCGGGGGACGCAGGTTGGTGAGGAGCCAGCCTGTCGTTGACCCAAACCTTCTTTGGTGGCGGTCGCGTGGGCCAGTGATGGTCCAGAGGCTCGAGGACCCCGGGGAGGTGGTGCGTCACCGTGTCAGTGAGGAGGACGCGCATGTCCGTCGCTACTTGTTTGCGATGGAGCACAGGTTCTCCAATAGCTGGCAGGTTTTCCAGGGATCTCACTGGAGCTATGATCCCGTGATGGTTCCTTCTCTGTGGGTGTCCACCGCTCGCGCTGATACCCGTCGTGTCCTAGGGTTTTAGTTGTATTAGTGATGTTATATGTATGACACTATTCGGAATGTATTAGTGATAATATTCAACGATGTATGGACGCATGAGATGATTTACTTTTGCTTATTGAATGCATGCTAATTTGAGTCCTATAAGATATTTTGAAATGTATATCTTGTTTTGCTCAAATAGGATATGTGCTTGCCCAAGTGGCCGGTCATGTTTGCAGGTTACACCTCCGAGTGGTCTATGTTTTGCCGGAATGTTGATTCATTTCTGTTCCGGCAAATTTCAGGTGCTCGATATGTCCTATTTTAGCAAAGGTCATGCTGGAATTTTCCGTGAATTTTGGCATGACTTGTGCCAGAATATGTAGGAAATATCGAGTGCCCCAGATTTGTGTGTTGAGTATCCTGGTAGTTGTATTCGATCGATTTTCAATTAATGTTTAAACTATGAACATAGGAAATGTCTGACAATGAAAAGGATTTCGGTATTTGCAATACTGCGAAGACGAGCGTGGTCTGTGCGGCGGAATCTTCCTAGATGATGATAGGCGCTTCAGCATCAAGCTGGACGAGAACTTCGAAGTGGATACAGTAAGTCACAATGACAAGTCTTTTTTCATAATTAAGCATGACATCTGCTTCATTTGCTTCAACTTATTTTTTTTTACTATTCTACTAGCGTATCCCCTGCCTTGCAAGAGTTTTTGTATTGGATAAGATAGGTTGCAGTCGTACTATGGAGGTAAAGAAAGTTTACTTGAAGACCGAGCATGGTTATATTTTCCATGCAAAATTATACAATTCAGATGACTACACCTATTTTGGATGCAAAACATGGCGAGCACTATGCAAGACTTATGCATTTGAGCCTGATATGGTTATCACCTTTGATATTCGTCCGGAAGATGATATTGAAGGTAATACCGACATATGGGTCGATGTGCAGACGCCTCCAGTTATACCATTATGTAAGTTTCTCAACCATATTTATGTCTTTGATATTGTTTATTCAAAAATAGTTCACAACTAATTTGTATTGTCAGCTTATTTCGGTGCAAGAAAACATGTCCAGCGCTTGGTAGACAGGACCGTATACTGTGCCGGGGCTGAACTCAACTGTGAGGAGCTCAGTCATTATGGTTCATGGCTTGCGGATCTTGATACTGTCAAGACAAATTTTCTTCCTGCATTTAGAAATGTTAGTACTGAAAACGTGCGACCAATAGTGTTCGTAATGAACTACGGTCACATCTATTTAGGAAGGATGGTAAGATTTTTACTATTTGTCCTTAGTGCATCTTTTCCATACATTTTTTTGAAGCTAAACTTCATTGCTAAGTATGTTACCATACGATGTTCTTCAACAGGGACTCCCGATGAATGTTGTGCCTTATGGGGTCGAGACTAAAGGTACCATGAGTATTATTAGCTTACAGCCAAGATATCCTACAGATTACTTTAGTGCATTCAAGATTAGCGACAGATGCTTAATAGTGCAAGACTGGACCAAATATGTGATGGGGGAGCGCAGAGAAGTACTAGGGGGCAGCAAACAGATGAGCTACCCACGATTAGGAGACAGGTTCATCTGCATGCTCCAACTTGATCAAGGAGGAGAGCTATACATGTTTTATGTTATTTTACCTAAGAGAGAGCAGCAGGAGTGATTAGCTAGCTTGAAATGAGTTTGAAGATGATGATGTGCTACACTATTACTATGATGATAAAATAGCTAGTGTTGGTGGTAATGACTATGATGATTATTATTAGATAGTGTTAGTGGTGATTAAATAAATACTATTGGTGATAATGACTATGATGATGGTTAAATAGTTTGTGCTGGCGGATTAGATTCAAGTGGAGGCAACATGTGGTGCACATCGAAAGTACTACTAGTCCAAACTAGATCAAGTTTGGATTACTAGTATACTTTTGACATGCACCACATATTGCCTCCACTTGAACCTAATCCACGTTCATTTGACACACTGTTATGGACATAATGATATAAACCTCATAACTGGTATTGTACCAATATTTGTACGATGGAGAGAAAACCGCATAAATACACTAAAAATAAAAAAAAATAAAAATGGATACTAGTAGCGATGAAGAGAAAATGCGCTGCCACTAGTTACATTAGCAGTAGCGTGGGGGTGAACAAACGCTGCAGCTATTTGTCCTAGCAGTAGCGCGTGCCGGCACGCGTTACTGCTGAGCAATAGCTGTAGCACCTTATTAGTAGCACACCTACCCGCGCTACTAGTGAGCACAAAACCAGCGCTACTGCTAGGGTTTTCCCTAGTAGTGGTGGGTTGCTAATAGTACGTGTTGATTACTCCTTGTAGCTGATACTTATTGGTTTACTTGGTGGAAGATCACATGTTCAGATTCTTAATGCATATTATTACACCTCTGATTATGAACATGAATATGCTTTGTGAGTAGTTACGTTTGTTCCTGAGGACATGGGAGAAGTCTTGCTATTAGTAGTCATGTGAATTTGGTATTCATTCGATATTTTGATAAGATGTATGTTGTCTTTCCTCTAGTGGTGTAATGTGAACGTCGACTACATGACACTTCACCATTATTTGGGCCTAGAGTAAGGCATTGGGAAGTAATAAGTAGATGATGGGTTGCTAGAGTGACGGAAGCTTAAACCCTAGTTTATGCGTTGCTTCGTTAGGGGCTGATTTGGATCCATATGTTTCATGCTATGGTTAGGTTTACCTTAATACTTTTGTTGTAGTTGCGGATGCTTGAAATAGGGATTAATCATAAGTGGGATGCTTGTGCAAGTAAGGGCAGTACCCAACAACCAGTCCACCCACATATCAAATTATCAAAGTAACGAACACGAATCATATGAGTGTGATGAAACTAGCTTGACGATAATTCCCATGTGTCCTAGGGAGCGCTTTTCTCATTATAAGAAATTGTCCAGGCATGTACTTTGCTACAAAAATGATTGGGCCACCTTGCTGCACCTTATTTACTTTTATTACTTGTTACTTGTTACAATTTATCTTATCACAAAACTATGTATTACCTACAATTTCAGTGCTTGCAGAGAAAACCTTACTGAAAACCGCTTATCATTTCCTTCTGCTCCTCGTTGGGTTCGACACTCTTACTTATCGAAAGGACTACGATAGATCCCCTACACTTGTGGGTCATCATTGCGTCATAATCACGTGGCAGTCATGAGACTTTAGGTTCTGGAACTTCTTCTCAACCATATTTATTATTCCCTTTATATTCAACGAGAAGCCAGACGGTACCTTCATGCTGAGCAGGCATTCAAAGAAGATTTCCTTCTCTTCTTTGGTAAGAGCGTAGCTGGCCTGGCCCTGATGTATGCCATCTTTTCCGTGCATACGTTGCTGGTCCTCCCGTGCCTCTGGTGTATCTTTTGTCTTCCCATACATGCCCAAGAAGCCAAGCAGGGTCATGCAAAGATTCTTCATCACGTGCATCACGTCGATTGTGGAGCGGACCTCTAGGTCTTTCCAATATGGCAGTTCCCAAAATATATATTTCTTCTTCCACATGGGTGCGCGCCCGTCAGCATCCTTCGGAACAGGTTGTCCGCCAGGACCCTTTCCAAAGATTACCTTCAAATCCTTGACCATATCATGTACATCAGCACCAGTACGGTGCCGAGGCTTCATCCGGTGATCCGCCTCACCTTTGAAATGCTTGCCTTTCTTTCTTATGGGATGCCTGCTCGGAAGAAATCGACGATGTCCCAGGTACACATTCTTCCTACAACTATCCAAATATATATTGTCGGTATCATCAAAACAGTGCGTGCATCCGCGGTATCCCTTGTTTGTCTGTCCTGAAAGGTTACTGAGAGCAGGCCAATCATTGATGGTCACGAACAGCAATGCCTTTAGGTCAAATTCTTCCTGTCCGTGCTCATCCCACGCACGTACACCTTTTCCATTCCACAGCTATAATAGTTCTTCAACTAATGGCCTTAGGTACACATCAATGTCGTTGCCGGGTTGCTTAGGGCCTTGGATGAGCACTGGCATCATAATGAACTTCCGCTTCATGCACAACCAAGGAGGAAGGTTATACAAGCATAGAGTCACAAGCCAGGTGCTATGGTTGCTGCTCTGCTCCCCAAAAGTATTAATGTCATCTACGCTTAGACCAAACCATACATTCCTTGGGTCACCTGCAAACTCCTCCCTGTACTTTTTCTCGATTTTTCTCCACTATGAACCGTCAGCTTCCCTCCCTCCCCCCCTTTATATAGGCCCCCCTGGGTGGGGGCGCCGGCCCTGGAGATGGGATCTCCCAAGGGGGGGGCAGGGGGGTGG
The DNA here is from genome assembly GCF_018294505.1 of Triticum aestivum. Taxonomy (NCBI): domain Eukaryota; kingdom Viridiplantae; phylum Streptophyta; class Magnoliopsida; order Poales; family Poaceae; genus Triticum; species Triticum aestivum. Next base: position 824,040,742 of record NC_057801.1, on the reverse strand, counting down.
AGTGCCCCCCAAGGCAAGTGGAGGCCCCCCCCACCCTAAGGTTTCCAACCCTAGGCGTAGGGGGGGCCCAAGGGGGGGGCGCACCAGCCCACCAGGGGCTGGTACCCTCCCCACTTAAGCCCACGGGGTCCTCCGGGATAGGTGGCCCCACCCGGTGGACCCCTGGGACCCTTCCGGTGGTCCCGGTACAATACCGGTGACCCCCGAAACACTAGTAGAAAACCACCCATTAGTCCCGGTTCGTAAGGGCCTTTAGTCCTGGTTCATGAACCGGGACTAATGGGTCGTTACTAATACCTCCACCCATTAGTCCCGGTTCAAACCAGAACCGGGACCAATGTGCCTCCACGTGGCCCTGTGCGCCCACCCCAGTCAGGGGGCCTTTGGTCCCGGTTGGTGGCTCCAACCGGGACCAAAAGTCAATTTTTTTAAAAGTGGCTGCTTTAGGGGTTATTTTTAGGTTGTTATTATAGCTAGCTAATAGAGAGAAGTGTCCTCTCTTATATCTTCGTCCTTGGTTTATCAACGCTGCTGCTATGTTCATTGCACCCGCAGATATAAAATGCTCATGCATGCTTGCATCATACATCATATATATATATATATATATATATATATATATATATATATATATATATATATATATAATAACAAGTCGTACTAATCATGCATCATCATATACACTTCTACTCGTTATTAATAATAAGTCATACGATCATCATCCTCATAGTCATCGAACCCAACCCTACATAATTGTTCTTAGCACATGATCATCAGTATCAGGTAGGACCTAAACACCCTTAAGGTAAAATAGCATAAAACAATATAGACCCTGACTCTCCATTATGAAGAATGGCGATCATCCTGTCTCCAATTTTTGCCCTTCGCTGAATGTTGCTTCCAAGAAGCTCCTTACGACTGTCCATACATTTTTTCCATTCTCTGATTATCATGTCTCCACTTCTTTTAGAAACCCAGTATGGACAGTTGAGATTCGTAGGACGACCTAGGTGTATGTTCAAAACATGAAGGCTACCCCGTGTATACATCAGATGAGGCACACAATCATTTGGGATTATCTGTTGAAAAACATAGTAATAACTTCATAGTTAGCAATGATATGATGTACTAGTTTTAGAAGTGTGCAAAAAGATGCACGAATGTTGTAATAGTAAAAAATCATACCAGGGTATCTCCATGGTAGTTACCGTAGTTCAACACGTGCACTAGTGACACGTATTGACCATAATGTTGAGGAGTTCGACTGTAGACATTGTAATTCTCAAGATCAGTACAAAATCCGACCAGATGATTTTTCTCCTGATAAGTTAGTTCGGAGCCTTCGGTGTAGTAGGTTCTGTCTACCATCTTCCGCACATTCTTTGAAGAATGAAAATAAGCTGTCAATGGAGAATAAGTTGTCAACTATTTTCAAATAAACAATATAAATTACTTAATAACTATGTTAAGCTCACATGGGGGATGAATTGGAGGTGTATCCACAAGGACGAAAATCGTAGGTCTCTCTTGCTCGATTGTAGGATCACCAAGATCCATGGTAACAAGCATACCCTCATCAAAACCTTACATCTTGCAAAGTGTTCCCAATTTTTGCAACCAAAATGGGCTACACTCTGAGCATTGTACAACTTTACTTGAAAATCCACACCATGATGGGTACTTAGGATAATTTTTTTGGTTTCGAAACTTTCATGGTCTTCAAAACCCATCCTCTCCAAGACATAGCGTCTTGCAAAGCATGGGATAAGCTAGTCGAATTGGAAAAGATGAAAAATATTGTCATGATTAAAATAGTTGAAGTCATGAGTAATTACGAAAAAAAACTATTATCGTCGGTTGCGTACCGTATGAACATCGAAGGTCTCCTCGAGCTTAATGCTGAAGCGCCGATCTTCGTCCAGCACAATGAACCTGTCGCAGATACCTCGGTCGTTGTGGCACCAGTCGCACTCCCCCGAGCGGTTTTCGTCGTCCGATGAGTACGACATTTTCGGCCTATACATTCATAATTCAAATATTGAACTAGATCATTATTATTAATCACGGGTTGAGTATCGATGATCGATGTACGTAGCTCCTCCTTTCATTCCCGAATGCATTATTAATTATATCAACTTGTCTAGCACACGGGAATGAAGGAGAAATTATCCAATATGAGCATTCAATAAGCAAAACCAAATCATAAAATAAGCAAAACCAAATCATAAAATAAAGTATAGTATTCAAATTAGCATGCATTCAATAATTATAAGCAAAAGTACATCATCTCTTGGTGTCCGTACATCATCGAATATTATCACTAATACAACTAGAACCGTAGCTCCCGACGGGTATCGACGCGGGCGGTGGACACCCAAAGATAAGGAACCATCACAGGATCATAGCTCCAGTGAGATCCCTGAAGAACCTGCCAGGTATTGTCGAACCTCCCCTCCAATGCAACCATGTAGCGACGGACGTGCTCGTCCTCCTCGCTGACACGGTGACGTACCACCTCTGCGGTGTCCGGATGCCTCACCACCGTCACTGGCCCACGCGACCGCCACCAAACAAGGATCAGGTCAACAATGGGCTGCCTCCTCACCAACCTACGTCCCCCGGAAGGTAGCACCTCCCAATACCAACCCGGCGGAGCCCAGTCCCGAACATGGCCCTGATCAAGCAGGCCTCCACCGCCGAGTCGACGACGACGAGGATGCGGGATAGGCATCGCCGACGTCGACGCGGGAACTACTTCTATATATAGTTAAATAAAAGTAGTTTTATTAATTAAATCAACTATGTAGTTCAACTACTAAGCACTTACTATAAATAAATAAGTAGTACTTACTAAAAACATACTACTTCTATATATAGTAAAATAAATTATTTTATTAAATCAACTAGCTAGTTCAACTATATATAAACTACTTCTTATTTTTTTCCTTTTTCTAAATACTATGAACAAAAAAAACCATTAAAATTCTATGAACAAAATTAATTACACAATCTAAATATCACCAAAAAAATCTATTAACAATAATATCACCAAACGTGCATATTCAATAATAATATCACCAAAAAAATCTATTAACAGAAAAGAAATCTAACATAATATGAACAAATTAATTACTACACATATCTAGTCTAACAAAAAAAATCTAATTAATCTAACAAAAATATCTAACATAATATGAACAAATTAATTACTACACATGTAATCTAACAAAAAAATCTAATCTAACAAAAAAATCTAATTAAATCAACTATCTAATTCAACTACTAAGCACTTATTATAAATAAATAAGTAGTACTAAAAACAAACTACTTCATTATATAGTAAAATAAATTAGTTTATTAAATCAACTAGCTAGTACAACTATATATAAACTACTTCTTATTTTTTTCCTTTTTCTAAGTACTATGAACAAAAAAATCATTAAAAATTTATGAACAAAATTAATTACACAATCTAAATATCACCAAAAAAATTCTATTAACAATAATATCACCAAACATGCATATTCAATAATAATATCACCAAAAAAATCTATTAACAGAAAAAAAATCTAACATAATATGAACAAATTAATTACTACACATATCTAGCCTAACAAAAAAAATTAATTAATCTAACAAAAAATCTAACATAATATGAACAAATTAATTACTACACATGTAATCTAACAAAAAAATCTAATCTAAAAAAAATCTATGAACTACATATCTAAATTACTACACATCTAACCTAACAAAAAAAATCTATGAAATACAAAAAGAATCTAAAAAAATCTAACAAAAATAAAAAAACCGCTCACGTCGGCGTCGAGGCGGCGCGGTGCAGGGGCGACGACGGGCTCGGGGCGGCGCCGGGCAGGGGCAACGAGGACAGCGGGCTCGGGGGCGGCGACGGGGACGGCGGGCTCGGGGCAGGGGCGACGACTGGCGACGTCGGGGCGCGGCGGCGCGGGACGCGGGCGGGGATGACGGGGTGGCGCGGGACGCGGGCGGTGATGGGGGCGGCGACGACGGCGGGCTCGGGGCGGCGACGGGGACGGCGGTCTCGGGGCGGCGTGGGGCGGGCTCGGCGGCGACGGCGACGAGGAGCAGAGGCTTGGGGCAGGGGCGAGAAAGAGATGGAATTTGGCGAAAACTGCTAAGTCCAGTATATATAGCAAGAGCATTGGTCCCGGTTGGAGGCTCCAACCGGGACTAATGCCCCCTTTAGTCCCGGTTGGAGCCATCAACCGGGACCAAAGGCCTCTTTTCAGCAGCCCAAAGGGCGGGAAACAAAGACCTTTGGTCCCGGTTGGTGGCTCCAATCGGGACTAAAGATGAGCATTCGTCCCGGTTGGTCCAACGAACCGGAACCAAAGAGCGGCATTGGTACCGGTTGGTTCCATGAACCGGTACCAATGGACCCGTGTAACTACTTTTTTATTTTCTGCCGCTATTTTTTTGTTGATTCTTCCTGCAGCTATTTTTTTAGTCCTACCTCGCCAAGCGAGAGGCAGTCGCAGTTGTTTATAAGCCCTGAGTGCAGAGACGATGACGAAGAGGCTCAATGCTCCTGCACGTTGGTTAGCTTCAAGCCTTGAGGAATACGGTAGACTGCACAGAGCTATGTGCAGTGCAGTTGACACTTTTCCGAAAGGCTTGAAGCAAATTAACGAGCATTGCGCCTCTTTTTTATTTTTAATGACTTATTACAATTCAGAAATAAATAGAAGAAAAAATAATTTTGATTAACTTTACTAAAAAATAATTCTGACCGTTGCAGCCGGCGATGGTGGTCATCTCTTCAGTCAGAGGTGGTCGGCCTGAGGCTGGGTGTTCGGATCTCGGGATCCGTCATCTGGCACCAGCTGCGAGTCGGGGAGACGTAGTTGCCGGTGAAAACCGAGCTGACGGTGGGCGATGGCGGCGTTCCATGTCGTTACCATGATGAAGGCATTGTCGTGTGACTACCGTTGACCCACTCGTATTGCTCCGGGGGAGCGGCTTCGTCTTAATGAGCATTGCGCCTCTTTTTTATTTTTAATGACTTATTACAACTCAGAAATAAAAAGAAAAAAATAAATGTAGCAAAAAAGAAAAAAATATAAAAAAAAACCACTCAAAAATAAATAGAAGAAAAAATAATTTTGATTAACTTTACTAAAAAATAGCATAGATGCTTATTTCTAATGACTTATTACAACTCAGAAATAAAAACCAAGAATAAATATAACAGAAAAGAAAAAAGAAAATATATAGAAAACTACTCAGAAATGAATAGAAGCAAAAAATAGTTGTGATTAACTGTACTAAAAAAGGAGCATATATCCTTATTTTTAATGGCTTATTACAACTCAGAAATAAAAAGAAAAAAATAAATATAGCAGAAAAGAAAAAATAAAATAAAAAACTACTCAGAAATGAGCATAGATGCGCTTATAGAGGAAAATCAACTTAAATTCATAACGAATTTCAATCGAAATCCGTATGAATTTAGGCTAATTTCCCTATATAAGGGCATCTATTTTCATTTTCAGAGGAGCTCAATATGGCAGAGAGGGAGGGGCTTATAAACCGGTCTGATTCCCCTTCGGTTGGCGAGGTGGGACTAAACTCTAGCCACAACGAGGACAAACCCTTTGGTCCCGGTTCGCCCCACCAACCGGGACCAATGGTGTTGGGCCAGGAGCGAGGCCCATTGGTCCCGGTTCGTCCCACCAACCGGGACAAATAGGTCCAGCCGAACTGGGACCAATGGCCCACGTGGCCCGGCCGGCCCCCGGGGCTCAAGAACCGGGTCCAGTGCCCCCATTGGTCCCGGTTCTGGAATGAACTGGGACTAATGGGCTGGACCAGCCTGGACCATTGCCCCCTTTTCTACTAGTGAAACTCTCCCGATGGCCGAAAGTGCACTTCCTATATATAATTCTTTACCTCCGGACCATTCCGGAACTCCTCGTGACGTCCGGGATCTCATCCGGGACTCCGAACAACTTTCGGTTTGCTGCATACTCATATCTCTACAACCCTAGCATCACCAAACCTTAAGTGTGTAGACCCTACGGGTTCGGGAGACACACAGACATGACCGAGACGGCTCTCCGGTCAATAACCAACAGCGGGATCTGGATACCCATGTTGGCTCCCACATGCTCCTCGATGATCTCATCGGATGAACCACGATGTCGAGGATTCAAGCAACCCCGTATACAATTCCCTTTGTCAATCGGTACGTTACTTGCCCGAGATTCGATCGTCGGTATCCCAATACCTCATTCAATCTCGTTACCGGCAAGTCACTTTACTCGTACCGTAATGCATGATCCCGTGACCAGACACTAGGTCACTTTGAGCTCATTATGATGATGCATTACCGAGTGGGCCCAGAGATACCTCTCCGTCATACGGAGTGACAAATCCCAGTCTCGATCCGTGTCAACCCAACAGACACTTTCGGAGATATCTGTAGTGCACCTTTATAGTCACTCAGTTACGTTGTGACGTTTGGTACACCCAAAGCGCTCCTACGGTTTCCGGGAGTTACACGATCTCATGGTCTAAGGAAAAGATACTTGACATTGGAAAAGCTCTAGCAAAATGAACTACACGATCTTGTGCTATGCTTAGGATTGGGTCTTGTCCATCACATCATTCTCCTAATGATGTGATCCCGTTATCAATGACATCTAATGTCCATAGTCAGGAAACCATGACTATCTGTTGATAACCAAGCTAGTCAACTAGAGGCTCACTAGGGACATATTGTGGTCTATGTATTCACACGTGTATCACGATTTCCGGATAATACAATTATAGCATGAATAAAAGATAATTATCATGAACAAGGAAATATAATAATAATCCTTCTATTATCGCCTCTAGGGCATATTTCCAACAGTCTCCCACTTGCACTAGAGTCAATAATCTAGTTACATTGTGATGAATTGAACACCCATAGAGTTCTGGTGTTGATCATGTTTTGCTCGCGGAAGAGGTTTAGTCAACAGATCTGCGACATTCAGATCCGTATGTACTCTGCAAATATCTATGTCTCCATCTTGAACATTTTCACGGATGGAGTTGAAACGACGCTTGATGTGCCTGGTCTTCTTGTGAAACCCGGGCTCCTTGGCAAGGGCAATAGCTCCAGTGTTGTCACAGAAGAGAGTGATTGGCCCCGACGCATTGGGTATGACTCCTAGGTCGGTGATGAAATCCTTCATCCATATTCCTTCATGCGCTGCCTCCTGAGGCTGTCATGTACTCCGCTTCACATGTAGATCCCGCCACGACGCTCTGCTTGCAACTGCACCAGCTTACTGCTCCACGATTCAACATATACACGTATCCGGTTTGTGACTTAGAGTCATCCAGATCTATGTCGAAGCTAGCATCAAGGTAACCCTTTACGACGAGCTCTTCGTCACCTTCATAAACGAGAAACATGTCCTTTGTCCTTTTCAGGTACTTCAGGATATTCTTGACCGCTGTCCAGTGTTCCTTGCCGGGATTACTTTGGTACCTTCCTACCAAACTTACGACAAGGTTAACATCAGGTCTGGTACACAGCATGGCATACATAATAGATCCTATGGCTGAAGCATAGGGGATGGCACTCATCTCTTCTTTATCTTCTGCCGTGGTCGGGCATTGAGCCGAGCTCATTCTCACACCTTGCAATTAAGGCAAGAACCCTTTCTTGGACTGATCCATTTTGAACTTCTTCAATATCTTATCAAGGTATGTGCTTTGTGAAAGACCTATGAGGCGTCTCGATCTATCCCTATAGATCTTGATGCTTAATATGTAAGCAGCTTCTCCAAGGTCCTTCATTGAAAAACACTTATTCAAGTAGGCCTTAATGTTGTCCAAAAGTTCTATATCATTTCCCATCAAAAGTATTTCATCTACATATAATATGATAAATGCTACAGAGCTCCCACTCACTTTCTTGTAAACGCAGGCTTCTCCATAAGTCTGCATAAACCCAAACGCTTTGATCATCTCATCAAAGAGAATGTTTCCAACTCCAAGGTGCTTGCACCAGCCCATAAATGGATCGCTGGACCTTGCATACTTTGTTAGCATTCTTAGGATCGACAAAACCCTCAGGCTGCATCATATACAGTTCTTCCTTAAGATGGCCGTTAAGGAATGCTGTTTTGACGTCCATCTGCCATATCTCATAATCATAGTATGCGGCAATTGGTAACATGATTCAGACGGACTTCAGCTTCGCTACGGGAGAGAAAGTCTTATTGTAGTCAACCCCTTGAACTTGCCGATAACCCTTAGCGACAAGTTGAGCTTTATAGATGGTAACATTACCATCCGCGTCCGTCTTCTTCTTAAAGATCCATTTGTTTTCTATCGCTCGCTGATCATCGAGCAAGTCTGTCAAAGTCCATAATTTGTTTTCATACATGGATTCTATCTCGGATTGCATGGCTTCAAGCCATTTGTTGGAATCTGGGTCTGCCATCGCTTCCTCATAGTTCGAAGGATCACCGTTGTCTAACAACATGATTTCCAGGACAGGGTTTCCATACCACTCTGGTGTGGAACGTGTCCTTGTGGACCTACGAAGTTCAGTAGCAACTTGATCCGAAGTACCTTGATCATCATCATTAATTTCCTCTCCAGTCGGTGTTGGCACCATAGGAACATTTTCCTGAGCTGCACTACTTTCTGGTTCAAGAGGTAGTACTTCATCGAGTTCTACTTTCCTCCCACTTACTCCTTTCGAGAGAAACTCTTTTTCCATAAAGGATCCGTTCTTGGCGACAAAGATCTTTCCTTAGGATCTAAGGTAGAAGGTATACCCAATGGTTTCCTTAGGGTATCCTACGAAGACGCATTTTTCCGACTTGGGTTCGAGCTTTTCAGGTTGAAGTTTCTTGAAATAAGCATCGCATCCCCGAACTTTTAGAAACGACAGCTTAGGTTTCTTCCCAAACCATAATTCATACGGTGTCGTCTCAACGGATTTATACAGAGCCCTATTTAAAGTGAATGTAGCTGTCTCTAGAGCGTATCCCCAAAATGATAGCGGTAAATCGGTAAGAGACATCATAGATCGCACCATATCCAATAGAGTGCGATCTGATCGTAAGAAGTTTATTTTTCGGTCACGTTGATTCTCTACCTCATTCTGAAATTCCTTGAACTTTTCAAAGGTCTCAGACTTGTGTTTCATCAAGTAGACATACCCATATCTACTAAAGTCATCAGTGAGAGTGAGAACATAACGATATCCTCCGCGAGCCTTAACGCTCATTGGACCGCACACATCGGTATGTATGATTTCCAATAAGTTGTTTGCTCGCTCCATTGTTCCGGAGAACGGAGTCTTGGCCATTTTGCCCATGAGGGATGGTTTGCATGTGTCAAATGATTCATAATCGAGAGACTCTAAAAGTCCATCAGCATGGAGCTTCTTCATGCGCTTGACACCAATGTGACCAAGGCGGCAGTGCCACAAGTATGTGGGACTATCGTTATCAACTTTACATCTTTTGGTATTCACACTACGAATATGTGTAATATTTCGTTCGAGATTCATTAAGAATAAACCATTGACCATCGGGGCATGACCATAAAACATATCTCTCATATAAATAGAACAACCATTATTCTCGGATTTAAATGAGTAGCCACCTCGTATTAAACGAAATCCAGATACAATGTCCATGCTCAAACTTGGCACTAAATAACAATTATTGAGGTTTAAAACTAATCCCGTGGGTAAATGTAGAGGTAGCGTGCCGATGGCGATCACATCGACCTTGGAACCATTCCCGACGCGCATCGTCACCTCGTCCTTCGCCAGTCTCCGCTTATTCCGCAGCTCCTGCTGTGAGTTACAAATGTGAGCAACGACACCGGTATCAAATACCCAGGAGTTACTACGAGTACTGGTAAGGTACACATCAATTACATGTATATCACATATACCTTTAGTGTTGCCGGCCTTCTTGTCCGCTAAGTATTTGGGGCAGTTCCACTTCTAGTGACCCTTCCCTTTGCAATAAAAGCACTCAGTCTCAGGCTTGGGTCCATTCTTTGACTTCTTCCCGGCAACTGGCTTACCGGGTGCGGCAACATCCTTGCCGTCCTTCTTGAAGTTCTTTTTACCCTTGCCCTTCTTGAACTTAGTGGTTTTATTGACCATCAACACTTGATGTTCCTTCTTGATTTCTACCTCTGCTGACTTCAGCATTGAAAATGATTCAGGAATAGTTTTCACCATCCCCTGCATATTATAGTTCATCACAAAGCTCTTGTAGCTCGGTGGGAGCGACTGAAGGATTCTGTCAATGACCGCCTCGTCCGGGAGGTTAATGTCCAGCTGGGACAGGCGGTTGTGCAACCCAGACATTTTGAGTATGTGCTCACTGACAGAACTATTTCCCTCCATCTTACAACTATAGAACTTGTCGGAGACTTCATATCTCTCGACCCGGGCATGAGCTTGGAAAACCATTTTCAGCTCCTCGAACATCTCATATGCTCCGTGTTGCTCAAAATGCTTTTGGAGCCCCGGTTCTAAGTTGTAAAGCATGCTGCACTAAACGATGGAGTAATCATCAGCACGTGACTGCCAAGTGTTCATGATGTCTTGGTTTTCTGGGATGGGTGCATCACCTAGCGGTCCTTCTAGGACATATGCTTTCTTGGCAGCTATGAGGATGATCCCCAGGTTTCGGACCCAGTCTGTATAGTTGCTGCCATCATCTTTCAGCTTGGTTTTCTCTAGGAACGCGTTGAAGTTCATGTTGACATTAGCGTTGGCCATTTGATCTACAAGACATATTTGCAAAGGTTTTAGACTAAGTTCATGATAATTAAGTTCATCTAATCAAATTATTTATTGAACTCCCACTCATATTAGACATCTCTCTAGTCATCTAAGAGTTACACGATCCGAGTCGACTAGGCCATGTCCGATCATCACGTGAGACGGACTAGTCATCATCGGTGAACATCTCCATGTTGATCGTATCTTCCATACGACTCATGTTCGACCTTTCGGTCTCTGTGTTCCGAGGCCATGTCTGTACATGCTAGGCTCGTCAAGTTAACCTAAGTGTTTTGCATGTGTAAAACTGTCTTACACCCGTTGTATGTGAACATAGGAATCTATCACACCCGATCATCACGTGGTGCTTCGAAACGACGAACTTTAGCAACGGCGCACAGTTAGGGAGAACACTTTCTTGAAATTGTTATAAGGGATCATCTTATTTACTACCGTCGTTCGAAGTAAACAAGATGCATAAACATAATAAACATCACATGCAATTATATAGTAGTGACATGATATGGCCAATATCATATAGCTCCTTTGATCTCCATCTTCGGGGCTCCATGATCATCTTCGTCACCGGCATGACACCATGATCTCCACCATCATGATCTCCATCATCGTGTCTCCATGAAGTTGCTCGCCAACTATTACTTCTACTACTTTGGCTAACAGTTTAGCAATAAAGTAAAGTAATTACATGGAGTTAAATCATTGACACGCAGGTCATACAATAATTAAGACAACTCCTATGGCTCCTGCCGGTTTTCATACTCATCGACATGCAAGTCGTGATTCCTATTACAAGAACATGATCTCATACATCACAATATATCATTCATCATTCATCACAACTTTTGGCCATATCACATCACAAAGCAATTGTTGCGAAAACAAGTTAGACACCCGCTAGCCACCTTATGCAACTAGTGCATGTCAGTCGGTGGAACCTGTCTCATGTAAGCGTACGTGTAAGGTCGGTCCGGGCCGCTTCATCCCACAATACCGCTGAAGCAAAATAAGACTAGTAGTGGCAAGAAAGTTGACAACATCTACGCCCACAACAAATTGTGTTCTACTCGTGCAATAGAGAACTACACATAGACCTAGCTCATGATGCCACTGTTGGGGAACGTTGCATAAAATAAAAAATTTCCTATGTTCATCAAGATCAATCCATGAGTTCATCTAGCAACGAGAGAGAGGAGTGCATCTACATACCCTTGTAGATCGCGAGCGGAAGCGTTCAAGAGAACGGGGTTGAGGGAGTCGTACTCGTCGTGATCCAAATCATCGGAGATCCTAGCACCGAACGGACGGCACCTCCTCGTTCAACACACGTACAGTCAGCGTGACGTCTCCTCCTTCTTGATCTAGCAAGGGGGAAGGAGAGGTTGATGAAGATCCGGCAGCACGACGGCGTGGTGGTGGATGCAGCAGAGTTCCGGCAGGGCTTCGCCAAGCGACTACAGGAGGAGGACGTGTAGCAAGGGGAAAGGGAGGCGCCAAGACTTCAGGGTGCAGCTGCCCTCCCTCCCCCCCTTTATATAGCCCCCCTGGGGAGGCGCCGGCCCTGGAGATGGGATCTCCCAAGGGAGGCGGCGGCCAGGGGGGTGGAGTGCCCCCCCAAGGCAAGTGGAGGCGCCCCCACCCTAAGGTTTCCAACCCTAGGCGCGGGGGGGCCCAAGGGGGGGGCACCAGCCCACCAGGGGCTGGTCCCCTCCTCACTTCAGCCCACGAGGTCCTATATATAATTCCGATGGCCCACGGGGTCCCCTCCTCACTTCAGCCCACAGCCCCCTCCCGATGGCCGAAACTGCACTTCCTATATATAATTCTTTACCTCCGGACCATTCCGGAACTCCTCGTGACGTCCGGGATCTCATACGGGACTCCGAACAACTTTCGGTTTGCTGCATACTCATATCTCTACAACCCTAGTGTCACCGAACCTTAAGTGTGTAGACCCTACGGGTTCGGGAGACACGTAGACATGACCGAGACGGCTCTCCGGTCAATAACCAACAGCGGGATATGAATACCCATGTTGGCTCCCACATGCTCCCCGATGATCTTATGGGATGAACCACGATGTCGAGGATTCAAGCAACCCCGTATACAATTCCGTTTGTCAATCGGTACGTTACTTGCTCGAGATTCGATCGTTGGTATCCCAATACCTCGTTCAATCTCGTTACCGGCAAGTCACTTTACTCGTACCGTAATACATAATCTCGTGACCAGACACTTGGTCACTTTGAGCTCATTATGATGATACATTACCGAGTGGGCCCAGAGATACCTCTCCGTCATACAGAGTGACAAATCCCAGTCTTGATCCGTGTCAACCCAACAGACACTTTCAGAGATACCTGTAGTGCACGTTTATAGTCACCCAGTTACGTTGTGACGTTTGGTACACCCAAAGCACTCCTACGGTATCCTGGAGTTACACGATCTCATGGTCTAAGGAAAAGATACTTGACATTGGAAAAGCTCTAGCAAAACAAACTACACGATCCTGTGCTATGCTTTGGATTGGGTCTTGTCCATCACATCATTCTCCTAATGATGTGATCCCGTTATCAATGACATCTAATGTCCATAGTCAGGAAACCATGACTATCTGCTGATCAACGAGCTAGTCAACTAGAGGCTCACTAGGGACATATTGTGGTCTATGTGTTCACACGTGTATTTCAATTTCCGGATAATACAATTATAGCATGAATAAAAGACAATTATCATGAACAAGGAAATATAATAATAATCCTTTTATTATTGCCTCTAGGGCATATTTCCAACACACTCTTGGGGAACGTTGCATAAAATAAAAAATGTCCTACGTTCACCAAGATCAATCTATGAGTTCATCTAGCAACGAGAGAGAGGAGTGCATCTACATACCCTTGTAGATCCCGAGTGGAAGCATTCAAGAGAACGGGGTTGAGGGAGTCGTACTCGTCGTGATCCAAATCACCGGAGATCCTAGCGCCGGACGAATGGCACCTCCGCGTTCAACACACGTACGGTCAGCATGAAGTATCCTCCTTCTTGATCCAGCAAGGGGGAAGGAGAGGTTGATGAAGATCCAGCAGCACGACGGCGTGGTGGTGGATGCAGCAGAGTTCCGGCAGGGTTTCGCCAAGCGACTACCGGAGGAGGAGGTGTAGCATGGGGAAAGGGAGGCGCCAAGACTTCAGGGTGCAGCTGCCCTCCCTCCCCCCCTTTATATAGGTCCCCCTGGGGGGTGCCAGCCCTGGAGATGGGATCTCCCAAGGGGCGCGGTGGCCAGGGGGGTGGAGTGCCCCCCAAGGCAAGTGGACACTAGTGCAGAACCGGGCTTTAGTGCCGGTTCGTGACGGCCTTTAGTGCCGGTTGGCGAACCGGCACTAAAGAGTGGGGACTAACGCCTCCCTCCCTTTAGTACCACATCGTCACGAACCGGCGCTAAAGTGCAAACACGTGGCACGAGCCAGGCCCGTGTGCGTGTAGGACATTAGTACCGGTTGGTAACACCACCGGTACTAAATGTTTGGGTGTTTTTTTTTAATTTTTGCTCTAAGTTTGTGTTTTCAATTTGGCTTTATTTTCCATTTAATTCTTTTTTGTTTGCTGGTATTTCACGATACTAAAAATTGTACACGTTATGCATATATATTAAATAGATTTTCTATGTAGAACCGCATATATATATAATATATATCATCGAATGTCTCACAACCAACACCATTAACTATTCACACATATACACATGTATATACATATACAATTTCTACTACATGTTGCCTTGGTGCCTTCGGAGCACGATGACAAGTGGTTCATGGGGGCGGTAGCGGGTAATAGTATTCTCCTTTCGGATCTATGACCTGGTCGAGCAAAAATCCGGCTATTTCCTCTTGAAGTGCTTGTATGCGGTCCGATGGTAGGAGCTTATGCCGCACCGATCTGAACTGTTAAGAAGGAGATCAATATGCATGTGTGTTAGTTGTGTGACTAGATATCGATAATGGTGTGAATAGTGCTCTAACAAAAACATACCCAGTCCTGTCTATCAGATCTGTTCCTTTCGCACGTCATCATGCGAATGTTCTCGCAAACATAGTATGCACACAGATTATTCCCTTTCGCCTGCCTCAGGGCCTTTACGAGAATGGAATTGAATTAGATAGTGATTAATCAAGCATAATAATTAATTAATGATATTGAAACAAGAATTAAAGAGATGGTAGCTAGCGATTACTACTTAATTACTTACCTTGGGTCGATGCCAAAACAAATTTTTTTTCCATTCTCCTGGAGTCACCGCAATGAACTTTGCCCATGCCCTGCCCGCCGGCAAAGAAAATTAATAAAGGGGTTATTAAATAGTTCATATTAGGAACTAATAGTTAATAATGATTGAAATTACCTGTTGACTATCCCCTTCACAATGGTGTAGTCTTTATCTTCTTTAGTTAGTGAGTCCAGTAATTCAACTTTTCCTTCCTCAACTTTAATGTCTATCAAGACCCAGTGCCAACTGCATACGCACACATTTGCATGTCTTAATTAAGCGGGCATGTGCATAAAATTAATCAACTACCGTAAACCGTATACACTTAATTATTAATATCTAGCAAGCTAGTAAGCAAAAACAGAATTTGTAGTACAAGACAATGTGACTCACGGGAAGTTGTAAGGAAGTAGTATATCTTCGAAGGTATTGAGGCGCTTCAAGAACTCTAGCATGCTTTCCTCTACAGCAGCTTTACAATGTTCAATCTCCCATATGTCCTGATTAATGGTATTTGGGTCAATGAACCCAACGCCATAGCGTCCAGCTTTTTTCATTTCATACATCTTCATCCTGCATATAATACCACAGAAAAAGAATATAGTGAGGATAATTACATGTAATGATTGATCAAAATTATCACTACATAACTAGCTTGAGACTTAAATTACAGAAAGAAATCACTTACAGACAATAGCAACTGACGATAGACTTGTCGAGTGCGTCTTGATTAAATAACTGAAATAGTTCTGGATACTCAATGGCCAGAGCTTTCTCATGGTAATAATGCTCATGCTTGACATTCACCATGAGGGACTCTCGATTGGAAATCTTGGTAATGTTCATGTACCATTGATGCAATTGATACATTCTCGTTGGGAGGTCCTTGACCTTGTCTGGATGGACCAAAGGTTTGCCCCGGACATATTGCCATGCTATTTCCGATTCTTTAAGCGTAGGCATGGGCTCGATTTCGAGGAGTTGTCCAACAGAGATATTGAGCATTTGAGCCTGCATTATATGATCCTCTGTTATTACCACATCGCCATGCTGGGGAACGCTAACGGTTTGCCCACAATAATATTTGGCGCGCGTACTACTCCTCTCATGTGTTGTTGGCACAACAAGCGGGGGGATCGCTTGCGCCGCCTGTTCTCCCAACTGGGGAACGGTTTTCCCGCATTTTTTGCCAGCTGCTTGTTGGCTCGAGCTTGAGCTCGCTTCCTTCTGTAGTCGTGCTCGATGTGCCTTCCTGATTTGGCGCTCATAGTCCGAGTCAACAGGCTTGGGAGCTGGTTCTCTAGCCATACGAATGAAGTGGTCAATTACTTTCTCAGGCACTTTCTCCTTTGGCGGCGGTGCCGGTTTCGGTCCAAAATGGGCGTCCACTTGGGCTTGCACTATGGCTGTGTTTTGCTCCTTAGTCATGTCGTAAGGCCTCTGAGGAAGAGGAGCGAGGCTTGGACCATATTTATATCGCTTGCCTTCGCCTGTACTTCCTGAACTACCTCGACTCGTACCGCTACGCACCAAAGCTGCGGGATGTCTCTTCTGCGATTGCTGAGACGGCGGAGACGGCTGACGTGGAGTTGGACCAGGAGAAGTGGCCTGACGATGTGCCGGACTTGAAGCAGGAGGTGTGGCCTGACACGGTGCCGGACTTGCAACCGGAGAAGTGGCATGACGCTGTGCCGGGCTTGAAACCGGAGGAGTCAGCTCACGCGTTCGGGGACTTGGAGGAGGTGGCGGACTTCGAGGAGGAGTCGTCTCACGCGTTCGTGGACTTGGAGGAGCGGGAGTCTGCTGACTCGGTGGCGGACTTCGAGGAGTCGGCAGACGACGCGGTGTCGGTGGACTTCGAAAGATTATGCAATCCTTTCTCCATAGGATGATACGATGTATGGCCTCTCCGAGTGTGCGCTCGTCTTCACCTCCAGGAATGTCAAGCGTTAGCCCCGAATATGGGTCCACCACTTCATCAACCATGACACGAGCATAGCCCTCTGGAATCGGGATGCAATGGTAGGTTGCTTCGGGGGTAACTGGAAAAGCAACGCCGTCCGCCACCTTCATGGATATGTTCTTCATTTTGGAGTGTAGCTCGCAGTTAGTGTTCTCTATGATGTCATCCACAGGGTATTTATCCAGCAGTGTGTCGCCCGGGGCAGAACCAACGCTGCTTCTCGGCATGGATGGGACGGTGCTATCCAATGCTGGACGATCATCCGCTTGCTGCTGCCGCTGCTGAGACCCCCTTTCCTGGCTAAGTGAGTCGATCTGCTGTTGCTGCTGCTGGAATTTGAGTGCCAGGTCCGCGTGCCTTGCTTCTAGGCCTTGAAGGCGTTCTGCGTCCTGCTTCCTCTGCTCCTCCTCCAGCTTCCTTTTCTTCTCCTCCTCCATCTTCCTTCTTGCACGGCTCCTGTAGTCCTCGTTCCATTCTGAAAAGCCCTCATACCAGGGAATAACGCCCATGCCTCGTGTTCTTCCCGGGTGTTCAGGATTTCCCAGGGCGCGCGTAAGCTCGCCGTTCTCTCTGTTGGGCGTGAACACCCCCCTTCGAGCTTCATCTATTGCGTCAATTATCTTTTGTTCGGCTCCTTTCAGACTTGCCTTCCGTGAAACTCCGCCTGTCTTCGGGTCCAACGCTCCCCCATGCGCATAGAACCAAGTTCTGCACCTGGGGGGCCAGTGCCGGGTAACCGGAGTGACCCCTGCATCCTCCATCTCTTGCTCAGACTTATCCCACTTAGGCAATGCCACCGCGTAGCCACCTGGACCCAGCCTATGGAACTGCGTCTTTCTTGCGGCATTTGCCTTGTTTTTCATCGACCGTTCCTTAGATATTTCTGAATCCTTGAAGGTCACGAAATCGTCCCAATGTTCTCTTTGCTTCTCCAGTGTTCCCTTGAAATCTGGAGTCTTCCTTTCATTAGCGAGGTAGTTGGCCCATACAGTTTTCTTGTGGGTGTTGAATGCAATTGCCATCTTCTTAAGAGCAGCGGCCTTGACTTTGTCCACATCTGCTTTAGTGAAATGATCTGGTAGGGTGAAATGTTCCATCAGAGATTTCACCAGGTCTTCTTTGGCTCTGCCATCGACCCAAGTAACACCTGGACGTTTAGTCTTTGGCTCTTTCCATTCTTGAATGGAGATCGGGAGTTTGTCCTTCACAAGAACTCCGCACTGACGAGTCCACTTGTTCGCAATGTTCTTAGGCGTGAGGGGTTCGCCACTAGGTTTGATGGATTCGATGTGGTACTTTACACCATCCTTCAACAATCTGCCCGGGCCTCGCTTTGTCTTGCTGTCTGTAGAAGCAGATTTGCTCGATCCGGAGGGCTGAAAGAAGAAAGATCGATTCGTTAATATATCTTCAATAAAAAAACATGTGATGATCACCATGATGCATGCTTATATAAATATACCTCGCCGGTAGTGTTTGTTATTTGAAGATCAGCATTGTCTGTGTCATCACAAACATTGTCTGTGTCATAATCATAATCATAGTTCATGACTTCATCAGCCCGGTCGTCGAGATCGAATATCTTTTCATCACCCTCTCCGGTATTGTTAAGATATTGGGAGCCGTCATCTGCTTCATTCAGATCATCTAGCCTGTGAGGGCTGCGTATGATGTCGAACAATTCCTCTTCTCTCTCTCTGCCGGTATTGTCCGCCATAGCTTTTACTTTACTAATAATACAGAAGAAATATAAAACAATTTAGTATTCAAATTACAATGCATGGATGCAATTAATCAATAAGGAAAATCTGAATCTCGAATACATCCTCTCGAATATATAATCTCGAATACATCATCGTCTTAATATATATAATCTCGAATACATCGTCTCGAATACTATATATCGAATACATCACTGGCTAGGTACCTAATAAAGATCGAGTACTACAGAAGAATCTAGGGCGCCACTCGCGGTTCCTGGGGCGCGGGCGGTGCACACCCAAAGAGAAGGAACCATCACAGGATCATATCTCCGGTCATCTGCCCAAAGAACCCGCCAAGTAGTGGAGAACCTGACGTCGTCCATAGCAGCCATGTAGCGATGGACGTGCTCATCTTCCTCCCTGACACGGCGACGCACCACCTCCGGCGGGGCCGGCTGCCTCTGCACCGAATGTGGCCCACGCGAACGCCACCAAAGAAGATCAGGGTCGACGACGGGACCCGAGGTCGGGTTCCTCACCAAGCGGCGCGCCCCTCCAGGTAGCACCTCCCAGTGCCAGCCCGGCGGAGCCCAGTCCCGGACATGGGTCCCCTGAAGCATGACGTCGTCGCGAACGGGTCGACGGCGAGGATGCGGGCCGGGCATATCGTCGAGAACAAATACTATATGCCCGCAAAAAGTAACATTTTTTAAATGATTGGATTGTGATAACTAAAATTCTATATATATGCAAATTCTAACAATTTGACATTAATCTAATTCATCTAACTAAAACTAATTCTAAAATTTCCTGATTATATAACTAACATTTCCATAACAATTCTAATATTTATATAACTAAAAAACAGAAAAATTGCTAACATTTCTATAAATATTTCTATAACTAAAAACAGAAAACATTTATAACATTTCTATAAAACTAACATTTCTAATATTTATATAACTAAAAAACAGAATAATTTCTAACATTTCTATAACTAAAAAACAGAAAAATTTATAACAAGCAAACTAATGTGTGTAGTGTGTGTGTGTGTGTAGTGTGTGTGTGTAGTACTGTGTGTGTGTGTGGACATTGGCGGCCGGGGCGAGCTCACCGGCGAGGCGACGACGGGGCGGCGACGAAGGGGCGACGGGACGGGGCGGCGACGACGGGGCGACGGGACGGGGCGGCGACGACGGGGCGACAGGACGGGGCGGCAACGGGGCGGGCGGCAGGGCGACGGGACGGGCGGGACGACGGGCGGGGCGGGCGGCGACGGGACGACGGGGACGACGGGACGGGGACGGCCGGGGCGGCGACGTCGACGGGGCGGCGACGAGGGGCGGGACGGCCGGGGTCGGCGACGAGGGGCGGGGGCGGCGACGATCGGGGCAGGGCGGCGCGACGGAGGGAGGAAACAGAGGGAAGAACAGAGGGAAACTGAATTTTTTCAAGTGTTCTATATATAGGATGGACCTTTAGTACCAGTTGGAGCCACCACCCGGTACTAAAGGTCTGTTTTGGCCACGCCAAGCGGCGGGAAGCGCACCCCCTTTAGTATCGGGTGGTGGCTCCAACCGGTACTAAAGGGGGGGTCTTTAGTATCGGTTGGAGCCACCACCCGGTACTAAAGGTGCGCTGGCTAGGCGGTGCGCAAGTTTAGTCCCACCTCGCTAGTCGAAGGGCTACCGCACTGGTTTGTAAGCCCCAGTGCGGTAGCTCTCTCGAGCTCCTCTCCTAAGCAGGCCTACTAGGCCTACCAATTCATTGCTGCCATGTGGGCCTACTGGGCCTTTGCGGGCCTGCATCCTGGCCCAACAAAAGGTTGAGTTTCTAGTCGTATGCAGGCCGCTTTGGCCTAGTAGGCGGGCATTTTTTTATTTTCTTATTTTTTTTGCTTTTTTATTTGTTTTATTTATTTTTGACTTGTTTTTTGCTGTATTTAGAGTTTCTTTGTGAATAGTTTTGCTTTAGATACAAAAATTTACAAACTTTGATCTGTTAGTGCCGGTAGTTTTCAAATTTGAATAGTTTAAATTTTGAATTATTTGAAATTTGTGTGAATCACTAGTTTGTGAATAACTTAACTTTGGAAAAAGATTTTTCAGTGATTATTTTTTCTTATGTTTAATATTAGTGTGTTTTATCATTATATTCAATTTGGTAATGCTTCGGTTATTTAAAAAATGAAATGCCTTAACATTTCAGTTTTCATCGGAAACCCTGATACTTCGAAAAAGATTGTCCATTTTGTACACGAAGTGTGTCCAGTTTTTGCCGTAACCCTCTCTACTTTTTTGCACATGCTATTTGTATGAAATTATGATACCATGCCAACTTTCAACCTTTTCTGAGTTCCTTTCAAATGCTTTTCAATTTCAGGGTCATTTAGCTGGAAAAAAATCTGTAAATGCATGAAAAAGAATTTGTTTGCACATAAAATTTCTTCGCGTTTCAAATACCAAAACACATAATTAACTACCCTAACTATTACAGACATTCCCTCCTGGGTGTGAAACACAGAAGAAAGTGATGATAGTGAAGCCGATAACATCCCAGATCTTTGGGTGTGAAACTTTTTCTTCCCGTGTGTCCCTTTGCGCCGTAGCCATGGAAAATCTTCATCATTTAACAGGATGCTCGGGTCAATATTCACTTTGAATGGAGCAATTTCATCAAACTTTTGATAATCTTCTGACATGTCTGTCTTGTCATCCACTCCCACGATGTTTCTTTTCCCTGAAAGAACTATGTGGCGCTTTCGCTCGTCGTATGATGCATTCGCTTCCTTATCTTTTCTTTTTCTCGGCCTGGTAGACATGTCTTTCACATAAAAAACCTGCGCCACATCATTGGCTAGGACGAATGGTTCATCTGCATACACAAGATTATTGAGATCCACTGTTGTCATTCCGTACTGCGGGTCTTCCGTTACCCCGCCTCGTGTCATATTGACCCATTTGCACCGAAACAAAGGGACCTTCAAATCCCCTGATCCATAGTTAAGTTCCCATATGTCCTCTATGTAACCATAATATGTTTCCTTTCCCGTGTTGGTTGTTGCATCAAAGCGGACACCACTGTTTTGGTTGGTGCTCTTCTTATCTTGGGCGATCGTGTAAAATGTATTCCCATTTATCCGGTACCCTTTGAAAGTCATTATATTCGAAGATGGTAACTGGGACAGCGAGTACAGGTCATTTTGAATATCGCCATCATTCAGGGCACGTTTCTGCAACCAATAGGCGAAAGTCCTCGTTTGTTTGCGTGTAATCCAGTCGTCAGACTTCTCCGGGTGTTTGGACTGTAGAAAATTCTTGTGTTCCTCCATATACGGAGCCACCAAGGCGGAATTCTGTAGAACTGTGTAGTGTGCTTCAGTGAGAGAATGCCCGTCCATACATATTATTTGATGCCCTCCTAGCGTGCCTTTTCCTTCCAGTCTGCCCTTATGTCGCGATTCAGGAACACCAATCGGCTTAAGGTCAGGAATAAAGTCAATACAAAACTCAATGACCTCCTCATTTTCATGGCCCTTCGAGATGCTTCCTTCTGGCCTAGCACGGTTATGAACTCTTGGGGAACGTAGCAGAAATTCAAAATTTTCCTACGTGTGACCAAGATCTATCTATGGAGAAACCATCAATGAGGGGAAGGAGAGTGCATCTACATACCCTTGTAGATCGCTAAGTGGAAGCGTTCAAGAGAACGGGGTTGAAGGAGTCGTACTCGTCGTGATCCAAATCACCGGAGATCCTAGTGCCGAACCGACGACACCTCCGTGTTCAACACACGTACAGCCCGGTGACGTCTCCCATGCCTTGATCCAGCAAGGAGAGAGGGAGAGGTTGAGGAAGAATCCATCCAGCAGCAGCACGACGGCATGGTGGTGGTCGAGGAGCGTGGCAATCCTGCAGGGCTTCGCCAAGCACCGCGGGAGAGGAGGAGGACTTGGGAGAGGGGGAGGGCTGCGCCAGAACTTCGTGTGAAGCTCCCATGAACCTCCCCACTATATATAGGGGTGGAGGGGGCTGGTTTCTTGCCCTCCAAGTCCATTGGGGCATTGGCAAAGGTGGGAGAAAAGAAATCCCATCATTTCCTTCCCCACCGATTGTTATCCCCCCCTTTTAGGGATCTTGATCTTATCCCTTCGGGATATGATCTTATTCCTTCTAAGGGAGGATCTTGGTGCGCCTTGACCAGGGGTGTGGGGCCTTGCCCCCACTACCCACGTCCATGTGGGTCCCCCCATGCAGGTGGGCCGCACTCCGGAACCTTCTAGAACCTTCCCGGTATAATACCGAAAAATCCTGAATATTTTTCGGTGGCCAAAATAGGACTTCCCATATATAAATCTTTACCTCCGGACCATTCCGGAACTCCTCATGACGTCCGGGATCTCATCCGAGACTCCAAGCAACATTCGGTAACCACATACCAACTTCCTTTATAACCCCAGCGTCATCGAACCTTAAGTGTGTAGACCCTACGGGTTCGGGAACCATGCAGACATGACCGAGACGTTCTCCGGTCAATAACCAACAGTGGGATCTGGATACCCATGTTGGCTCCCACATGTTCCACGATGATCTCATCGGATGAACCACGATGTCAAGGACTCAATCGATCCTGTATTCAATTCCCTTTGTCTAGCGGTATTGTACTAGCCCGGGATTCGATCGTCGGTAACCCGATACCTTGTTCAATCTCGTTACCGGCAAGTCTCTTTACTCGTTTCGTAACACATCATCCCGTGATCAACCCCTTGGTCACATTGTGCACATTATGATGATGTCCTACCGAGTGGGCCCAAAGATACCTCTCCGTCACACGGAGTGACAAATCCCAGTCTCGATTCGTGCCAACCCAACAGACACTTTCGGAGATACCTGTAGTGCACCTTTATAGCCACCCAGTTACGTTGTGACGTTTGGTACACCCAAAGCATTCCTACGGTATCAAGGAGTTGCACAATCTCATGGTCTAAGGAAAAGATACTTGACATTTAGAAAAGCTTTAGCATACGAACTACACGATCTTGTGCTAGGCTTAGGATTGGGTCTTGTCCATCACATCATTCTCCTAATGATGTGATCCCGTTATCAACGACATCCAATGTCCATGTTCAGGAAACCGTAACCATCTATTGATCAACGAGCTAGTCAACTAGAGGCTTACTAGGGACATGTTGTTGTCTATGTACCCACACATGTATCTGCGTTTCCTATCAATACAATTATAGCATGGATAATAAACGATTATCATGAACAAGGAAATATAATAATAACTAATTTATTATTGCCTCTAGGGCATATTTCCAACAGTCTCCCACTTGCACTAGAGTCAATAATCTAGTTCACATCGTCATGTGATTAACACTCACAGGTCACATCGTCATGTGACCAACATCCAAAGAGTTTACTAGTGGCACTAAACTAGTTCACATCATCATGTGATTAAGACTCAATGAGTTCTGGGGTTTGATCATGTTTTGCTTGTAAGAGAGGTTTTAGTCAACGGGTCTGCAACATTCATATCCATATGTACTTCGCAAAACTCTAGGTCATATTGTAAATGCTGCTTCCACACTCCACTTGGAGCTATTCCAAATGGTTGCTCCACTATACGTATCCGGTTTTCTACTCATAGTCACTCGGATATGTGTAAAAGCTTGCATCGACGTAACCCTTTACGCCGAACACTTTATCACCTCCATAATCGAGAAACATGTCCTTATTTATTCCAAGGACAATTTTGACCGCTGTCCAATGATCCATTCCTGGATCATTCTTGTGCCCCTTGACTGACTCATGGCAAGGCACACTTATGGTGCGGTACACAGCATAGCATACTATAGAGCCTACGTCTGAAGCATAGGGGACAACCTTCGTCCTTTCTCTCTCTTCTGCCGTGGTCGAGCTTTATGTCTTAACTTCATACCTTACATCTCAGGCAAGAACTCCTTCTTTGACTGATTCATCTTGAACACCTTCAAGATCATGTCAAGGTGTATGGTCATTTGAAAGTACCATTAAGCATTTTTGATCTATCCTCATAGATCTTGATGCTCAATGTTCAAGTAGCTTAATCTAGGTTTTCTATTGAAAAACACCTTTCAAATAACCCTATATGCTTTCCAAAAATTCTAGATATTTCTGATCAACAATATGTCAACAACATATACTCATCAGAAATTCTATAGTGCTCCCACTCACTTCTTTGGAAATACAAGTTTCTCATAAACTTTGTATAAACCCGAAATCTTTGATCATCTCATCAAAGTGCACATTCCAACTCCGCGATGCTTACTCCAGTCCTTAGAAGGATCGCTGGAGCTAGCATACCTTTTAGCATCCTTAGGATCGACAAAACCTTTCTGATTTGTGTCACATACACCCTTTCCTTATGAAGACTGGTAAGGAAACTTGTTTTGACATCCATCTGCCAGATTTCATAAATGCAGCTAATGCTAACATGATTCCGACGGACTTAAGCATTGCTACAGATGAGAAACTCTCATCGTAGTCAACTCCTTGAACTTGTGAAAAACTCTTCGCCACAAGTCGAGCTTCATAGACGCTGACATTACCGTCCACGTCAGTCTTCTTCTTAAAGATCCATTTATCTCAATGGCTTGCTGATCATCGGGCAAGTCCACCAAAGTCCGTGCTTTGTTCTGATACATGGATCCTATATCGGATTTCATGGCTTCTAACCATTTGTCGGAATTTGGGCCCACCATCGCTTCTCCATAGCTCGTAGGTTCATTGTTGTCTAGCAACATGACCTTCAAGACAGGATTACTGTACCACTTTGAAGTAGTACGCATCCTTGTCACCCTACGAGGTACGGTAGTGACTTGATCCAAAACTTCATGATCACTATCATAAGCTTCTACTTCAATTGGTGTAGGCGCCATAGGAACAACTTCCTGTGCCCTGCTACACACTTGTTGAAGTGATGGTTCAACAACCCCATCAAGTCTCCACCATCCTCCCACTCAATTTTTTCGAGAGAAACTTTTCCTCGGGAAAGGACCTAATTCTAGAAACAATCCTTTTGCTTCCGGAACTGAGACTGGAGGTATACCCAACTGTTTTGGGTGTCCTATGAAGATGCATTTTATCCGCTTTGGGTTCAAGCTTATCAACCTGAAACTATTCACATAAGCGTCGCAGCCCCAAACTTTTAAGAAACGAAAACTTAGGTTTCTCCAAACCATAGTTCAAACGGTGTCGTCTCAACGGAGTTACGTGGTGCCCTATAAAGTGAGTGCGGTTGTCTCTAATGCCTAACCCATGAACGATAGTGGTAATTCGATAAGAGACATCATGGTACGCACTATATCCAATAGGGTGCAACTATGATGTTCGGACACACCATCACACTATGGTGTTCCTGGCGGTATTAATTGTGAAACAATTTCCACAATGTCTTAATTGCGTGCCAAAGCTCGTAACTCAGATACTCATCTCTATAATTTTTATCCTCTTGTCACGATGATCTTCAACTTCACTCTGAGATTACTTGAACCATTCAATAATTCAGACTTGTGTTTCATCAAGTAAATATACTCAACATCTACTCGAATCATCTGTGAAGTAAGAACATAACGATATTCACTGCATGCCTCAGCACTCATTGGACTGCACACATCAAAATGTGTTACTTCCAACAAGTTGCTATCTTGTTCCATCTTACTGAAAATGATGCTTTTCAGTCATCTTGCCCATGTGGTATGATTTGCAGATCTCAAGTGATTCAAAATCAAGTGAGTCCAAACAGTCCATTTGCATGGAGTTTCTTCATGCATATACACCAATAGACATGGTCCGCATGTCTCAAACTTTTGAAAAACGAGTGAGTCCAAAGATCCATCAACATGGAGCTTCTTCATGCGTTTCACACCAATATGACTTACATGGCAGTGCCACAAGTAGGTGGTACTATCATTACTATCTTATATCTTTTGGCATGAACATGTGTATCACTACGATCGAGATTCAATAAACCATTCATTTTAGGTGCAAGACCATTGAAGGTATTATTCAAATAAACAGAGTAACCATTATTCTTCTTAAATGAATAACCATATTGCGATAGACATAATCCAATCATGTCTATGCTCAATGCAAACAACAAATAACAATTATTTAGGTTCAACACCAATCTCGATGGTAGAGAGAGCGTGCGATGCTTGATCACATCAATCTTGGAATTACTTCCAACACACATCGTCACCTCGCCTTTAGCTAGTCTCCGTTTATTCTATAGCCTTTTATTTCGAGTTACTAACACTTAGCAACCGAACCGGTATCTAATACCCTGGTGCTACTAGGAGTACTAGTAACGTACACATTAACATAATGTATATCCAATATACTTCTATCGACCTTGCTAGCCTTCTCATCTACCAAGTATCTAGGGTAATTCTTCTCCAGTGGTTGTTCCCTTTATTACAGAAGCACTGAGTCTTGGGTTTGGGTTCAACCTTGGGTTTCTTCACTAGCGCAGCGGCTGATTTGCCGTTTCATGAAGTATCCCTTCTTGCCCTTGCCCTTCTTAAAACTAGTGGTTTCACTAACCACCAACAATTGATGCTCCTTCTTGATTTCTACATTCGCGGTGTTGAACATTGCGAATAGATCAAGGATCATTATATCTATCCCTGTTATGTTATAGTTCATCACGAAGCACTAGTAGCTTGGTGGCAATACCTTTGGAGAAACATCACTATCTCATCTGGAAGATCAACTCCCACTCGATTCAAGTGATTGTTGTACTTAGACAATCTGAGGACAAGCTCAAGATTGAGCTTTTCTCCCTTATTATGCAGGCTAAGAAAATCGTCGGAGGTCTTATACCTCTTGACATGGGCACGAGCCTAAAATCCCAATTTCAGCCCTCGAAACATCTCATATGTTCTGCGACATTTCAAAAATGTCTTCGGTGCCTCAATTCTAAACCATTTAACATTACCAAACTATCATGTAGTCATCAAAACGTGTATGTCAGATGATCGCAACATCCACAGACCAAGTTCGAGGTCCAGCACACCGAGCGGTGCATTAAGGACATAAGCCTTCTACTGTCCGCATAATTGCTACTGTCAACTTTCAACTATATTTTCTCTAGGAACATATCTAAACAGTGGAACTAAAGCGCGAGCTTACGACATAATTTGCAAAGATTTTTTGACTATGTTCAGGATAATTAAGTTCATCTCATGTACTCCCACTCAGATAGACATCCCTTTAGTCATCTAAGTGATTACATGATCCGAGTCAACTAGGCCGTGTCCGATCATCACGTGAGACGGACTAGTCATCATCGGTGAACATCTTCATGTTGATCGTATCCTCCATACGACTCATGCTCGACCTTTCGGTCTCTTGTGTTCCGAGGCCATGTCTGTACATGCTAGGCTCGTCAAGTTAACCTAAGTGTTTCGCGTGTGTAAATCTGGCTTACACCCGTTGTATGTGAACGTAAGAATCTATCACACCCGATCATCACATGGTGCTTCGAAACGACGAACTTTCGCAACGGTGCATAGTTAGGGGGAACACTTTCTTGAAATTTTAATGAGGGATCATCTTATTTACTACCGTCGTTCTAAGCAAATAAGATGTATAAACATGATAAACATCACATGCAATCAAATAGTGACATGATATGGCCAATATCATATTGCTCCTTTTGATCTCCATCTTCGGGGCTCCATGATCATCATCGTCACCGGCATGATGCCATGATCTCCATCATAATGATCTCCATCATCGTGTCTCCATGAAGTTGTCTCGCCAACTTATTACTTCTACTACTATGGCTACCAGTTAGCAATAAAGTAAAGTAATTACATGGCATTGTTCAATGACACGCAGGTCATACAATAAATAAAGACAACTCCTATGGCTCCTACCGGTTGTCATACTCATCGACATGCAAGTCATGATTCCTATTACAAGAACATGATCAATCTCATACATCACATATCATTCATCACATTCTTCTTGGCCATATCACATCACATAGCATACCCTGCAAAAACAAGTTAGACGTCCTCTAATTGTTGTTTGCATGTTTTACGTGGCTGCTATGGGTTTCTAGCAAGAACGTTTCTTACCTACGCAAAAGCCACAACGTGATATGCTAATTGCTATTTACCCTTCATAAGGACCCTTTTCATCGAATCCGATCCGACTGAAGTGGGAGAGACTGGCACCCGCTAGCCACCTTATGCAACAAGTGCATGTCAGTCGGTGGAACTTGTCTCACGTAAGTGTACATGTAAGGTCGGTCCGGGCCGCTTCATCCCACAATGCCGCCGAATCAAGATTGGACTAGTAACGGTAAGCATATTGAACAAAATCAACGCCCACAACTACTTTGTGTTCTACTCGTGCAAAGAATCTATGCAATAGACCTAGCTCATGATGCCACTCTTGGGGAACGTAGCAGAAATTCAAAATTTTCCTACGTGTGACCAAGATCTATATATGGAGAAACCATCAACGAGGGGAAGGAGAGTGCATCTACATACCCTTGTAGATCGCTAAGCGGAAGCGTTCAAGAGAACGGGGTTGAAGGAGTCGTACTCGTCGTGATCCAAATCACCGGAGATCCTAGTGCCGAACCGACGGCACCTCCGTGTTCAACACACGTACAGCCCGGTGACGTCTCCCATGCCTTGATCTAGCAAGGAGAGAGGGAGAAGTTGAGGAAGACTCCATCCAGCAGCAGCACGACGGCGTGGTGGTGGTGGAGGAGCGTGGCAATCCTGCAGGGCTTCGCCAAGCACCGCGGGAGAGGAGGAGGACTTGGGAGAGGGGGAGGGATGCGCCAGAACTTCGTGTGAATCTCCCATGCGCCTCCCCACTATATATAGGTGTGGAGGGGGCTGGTTTCTTGCCCTCCAAGTCCATTGGGGCGTTGGCAAAGGTGGGAGAAAATAAATCCCATCATTTCCTTCCCCACCGATTGTTATCCCCCCTTTTTAGGGATCTTGATCTTATCCCTTCGGGATATGATCTTATTCCTTCTAAGGGGGGATCTTGGTGCGCCTTGACCAGGGGTGTGGGGCCTTGCCCCCACTACCCACGTCCATGTGGGTCCCCCCATGCAGGTGGGCCCCACTCCGGAACCTTCTAGAACCTTCCCGGTACAATACCGAAAAATCCTGAACATTTTCCGGTGGCCAAAATAGGACTTCCCATATATAAATCTTTACCTCCGGACCACTCCGGAACTCCTCGTGACGTCCATGATCTCATCCGGGACTCCAAACAACATTCGGTAACCACATACTAACTTCCTTTATAACCCTAGCGTCATCGAACCTTAAGTGTGTAGACCCTACGGGTTCGAGAACCATGCAGACATGACCGAGATGTTCTCCGGTCAATAACCAACAGCGGGATCTGGATACCCATGTTGGCTCCCACATGTTCCACGATGATCTCATCGGATGAACCACGATGTCAAGGACTCAATCGATCCTGTATTCAATTCCCTTTGTCTAGCGGTATTATACTTGCCCGAGATTCGATCGTCGGTATCCCGATACCTTGTTCAATCTCGTTACCGGTAAGTCTCTTTACTCGTTCCGTAACACATCATCCCGTGATCAACCCCTTGGTCACATTGTACACATTATGATGATGTCCTACCGAGTGGGCCCAGAGATACCTCTCCGTCACACGAAGTGACAAATCCCAGTCTCGATTCGTGCCAACCCAACAGACACTTTCGGAGATACCTGTAGTGAACCTTTATAGCCACCCAGTTACGTTGTGACGGTTGGTACACCCAAAGCATTCCTACGGTATCCGGGAGTTGCACAATCTCATGGTCTAAGAAAAAGATACTTGACGTTTAGAAAAGCTTTAGCATACGAAATACACGATCTTGTGCTAGGCTTAGGATTGGGTCTTGTCCATCACATCATTCTCATAATGATGTGATCCCGTTATCAACGACATCCAATGTCCATGGTCAGGAAACCGTAACCATCTATTGATCAACGAGCTAGTCAACTAGAGGCTTACTAGGGACCTGTTGTTGTCTATGTACCCACACATGTATCTGAGTTTCCTATCAATACAATTATAGCATGGATAATAAACGATTATCATGAACAAGGAAATATAATAATAACTAATTTATTATTGCCTCTAGGGCATATTTCCAACATGAACATATTTCTTCAAGACTCCCATGAACCTTTCAAAGGGGAACATATTGTGTAGAAATACAGGACCCAAAACATTAATCTCTTCGCAAAGGTGAACTAGGACGTGCGTCATGATGTTGAAGAAGGATGGTGGGAACACCAACTCGAAACTGACAAGACATTGCACCAAATCATTCTGTAACCTTGGTATGATTTCTAGATCGATTACCTTCTGAGAGATTGCATTGAGGAATGCACATAGCTTCACAATGGCCAATCGAACGTTTTCCGATAGAAGCCCCCTCAATGCAACCGAAAGGAGTTGCGTCATAATCACGTGGCAGTCATGAGACTTTAGGTTCTGGAACTTTTTCTCTGCCATATTTATTATTCCCTTTATATTCGACGAGAAGCCAGACGGTACCTTCATGCTGAGCAGGCATTCGAAGAAGATTTCCTTCTCTTCTTTGGTTAGAGCGTAGCTGGCCTGACCCTGATGTATGTCGTCTTTTCCGTGCATACGTTGCTGGTCCTCCCGTGCCTCTGGTGTATCTTTTGTCTTCCCATACACGCCCAAAAAGCCAAGAAGGGTCACGCAAAGATTCTTCGTCACGTGCATCACGTCGATTGCGGAGCAGACCTGTAGGTCTTTCCAATATGGCAGGTCCCAAAATATAGATTTCTTCTTCCACATGGGTGCGCGTCCGTCAGCGTCCTTCGGAAAAGGTTGTCCGCCAGGACCCTTTCCAAAGATTACCTTCAAATCCTTGACCATATCATGTACATCAGCACCAGTACGGTGCCGAGGCTTTGTCCGGTGATCCGCCTCACCTTTGAAATGCTTGCCTTTCTTTCTTATGGGATGCCTGCTCGGAAGAAATCGACGATGTACCAGGTACACATTCTTCTTACAACTATTCAAATATATACTGTCGGTATCATCCAAACAGTTCGTGCAACCGCGGTATCCCTTGTTTGTCTGTCCTGAAAGGTTACTGAGAGCAGGCCAATCATTCCTGGTCACGAACAGCAACGCCTTTAGGTCAAATTCTTCCCCCATGTGCTCATCCCACGCACGTACACCTGTTCCATTCCACAGTTGTAAGAGTTATTCAACTAATAGCCTTAAGTACACATCAATGTCGTTGCCGGGTTGCTTAGGGCCTTGGATGAGAACTGGCATCATAATGAGCTTCCGCTTGATGCACAACAAAGGAGGAAGGTTATACAAACATAGATTCACAGGCCACATGCTATGGTTGCTGCTCTGCTCCCCAAATGGATTAATGCCATCTACGCTTAGACCAAACCATACGTTCCTTGGGTCACCTGCAAACTCCTCCCAGTATTTTCTCTCGATTTTTCTCCACTATGAACCGTCAGCGGGTACTCTCAACTTTCCGTCTTTCTTACGGTCTTCTGCGTGCCACCACATCGCCTTCGCATGCTCTTTGTTTTGGAACAAACGTTTCAACCGTGGTATTATAGGAGCATACCACATCACCTTGGCAGGAATCTTCTTCCTAGGGCGCTTACCCTCGACATCACCAGGGTCATCGCGACTGATCTTATAACGCAATCCACCGCATACCGGGCAAGCATTCAAATCCTCGTACTCACTGTGGTAGAGGATGCAGTCATTAGGGCATGCATGTATCTTTTGCACCTCTAACCCTAGAGGGCAGACAGCCTTCTTTGCTTCATACGTACTCTCGGGCAATTCGTTGTCCTTTGGAAGCATATTCTTTATCATTACCAGCAACTTTCCAAATCCCTTGTCAGATACACCATTCTCTGCCTTCCATTGCAGCAATTCAAGTGTGGTGCCCAACTTTTTTTTGTCAGCTTCGCAATTAGGGTACAAAAATTTCTTGTGATCCTCTAACATGCGCTGCAACTTCGTCCTCTCCAGATCACATGCGCAGTTTCTCTTTGCATCGGCAATGGCCCGACCTAGATCATCAGTGGGCTCATCTGATGCCTCTTCTTCAGCTTCTTTCTGCATTGCCGGCTCAGCTTCTTCCCCCATTGTTGTATCATCGTATTCAGGGAACCCATGGCCAGGATAGCCGTCGTTGTCCTCTTCTTCTTCATTGTCTCCCATCATAACCCCTATTTCTCCGTGCTTGGTCCAAACATTATAGTGGGGCATGAAACCGGACTCAAATAGGTGGACGTGAATGGTTCTTGACGTAGAGTAACTGTGACCATTCTTACAATCAGCACATGGACAAGGCATAAAACCATCCGCCCGCTTGTTTGCCTCAGCGGCAAGCAGAAAAGTATGCACGCCATTAATGAACTCGGGAGAGCATCTGTCATCATACATCCATTGTCGGCTCATCTTCATTACACAACACCGAATAGACCACATAAAGTTCATATACAACACTTAATTAAATGGAACATACAAATAACTCTCTAGCTAAAGAATTTAAATGCAACAACAAATGCGATGAAGATCGCAATTAAGGTAACAATTGATCCAACAGCATAATGATACCAAGCCACACTATCAATGGCATATTTTCTAATCTTTCTAATCTTCAACCTCATTTTCTCCATCTTGATCTTGTGATCATCGACGACATCGGCAACATGCAACTCCAATTCCATCTTCTTCCCCTCAATTCTTTTCAATTTTTCTTTCAAATACTCGTTTTCTCTTTCAACTAAATTTAACCTCTCGACAATAGGGTCAGTTGGAATTTCCGGTTCACATACCTCCTAGATAAAAATATCTATGTCAACTTGATGGGCATAATTTGTCATAAACACGAAATGCAACAACTAGTTTTAAAAGAGAATATACCACATCCGAATCATAACAAGGACGAGGGCCGACGGGGACGGATATCAAAACCATGGGACTATGTATAACAAACAACGTACGGGTAAGATAACTATACGAGTAACTATATATCCAAATCACATAAACATCAATTTGGTAATGTAAAACATTCATGAACAAGAGCCTCACCAGAAGGTGGTGCCGGCGATGGGACGGTGCGGGCGATCGACGGTGGTTACGACGGAGATTTAGAAGGCACTAAGTAAACCACACCTACATATGCAAACTAAGTGTTATTTTTGTGCTCAAATTGCATATAGATCAAATACTAGCAAATATAATTATTCCTCCCAAATTAATCACTATACAAAGCATTGAAAGAGCTAATCTAGCAATGAGAGTTGAAAGGACAAAGTTGCTAACCTTTGTGATCATTTGAATGGATAGGGGCCTTCAAATCTTGACAAATTTTGGGCAAAATTTGTGAGGAGCTCGAGGAGAGAGGGGGAAGAACAGAGGAAGTGAGGGGAAAGGGGAAGAATAGAGTGGCTCGGGGGGACGAAGGGTGACGTCGACCTTTAGTATCGGTTCGTGCCACGAACCGGTACTAAAGGTGTTGGGCGGGCCCCAGACTGACAACACCCTGCCACCACCCTCTTTAGTACCGGTTCGTAGCACGAACCGGTACTATAGGTTCGCCACGAACCGGTACTAATGAGAACGGCCGGATAGCCGTTGGAACCGGCACTATTGGACACATTAGTGTCGGCTCAAAATCAAACAGGCACTAATGTGTCTCATATTAGGTCCTTTTTCTACTAGTGGGAGGCGCCCCCCACCCTAAGGTTTCCAACCCTAGGCGCAGGGGGGGCCAAGGGGGGCACACCAGCCCACCAGGGGCTGGTCCCCTCCCCACTTCAGCCCACGGGGTCCTCCGGGATAGGTGGCCCCACCCGGTAGACCCCCGGGACCCTTCCGGTGGTCCCGGTACAATGCCGGTGACCCCCGAAACTCTCCCGATGGCCGAAACTGCACTTCCTATATATACTTCTTTACCTCTGCACCATTCCTGAACTCCTCGTGATGTCCGGGATCTCATCCGGGACTCCGAACAACTTTCGGTTTGCTGCATACTCATATCTCTACAACCCTAGCGTCACCGAACCTTAAGTGTGTAGACCCTACGGGTTCGGGAGACATGTAGACATGACCGAGACGGCTCTCCGGTCAATAACCAACAGCGGGATCTAGATACCCATGATGGCTCCCACATGCGCCTCGATGATCTCATCGGATGAACCACGATGTCGAGGATTCAAGCAACCCCGTATACAATTCCCTTTGTCAATCGGTACGTTACTTGCCTGAGATTCGATCATCGTATCCCAATACCTCGTTCAATCTCAATACCGGCAAGTCACTTTACTCGTACCGTAATGCATGATCCCGTGACCAGACACTTGGTCACTTTGAGCTCATTATGATGATGCATTACCGAGTGGGCCCAGAGATACCTCTCCGTCATACGGAGTGACAAATCCCAATCTCGATCTGTGTCAACCCAACAGACACTTTCGGAGATACCTGTAGTGCACCTTTATAGTCAACCAGTTACCTTGTGACGTTTGGTACACCCAACGCACTCCTACGGTATCCGGGAGTTACACGATCTCATGGTCTAAGGAAAAGATACTTGACATTGGAAAAGCTCTAGCAAAACGAACTACACGATCTTGTGCTATGCTTAGGATTGGGTCTTGTTCATCACATCATTCTCCTAATGATGTGATCCCGTTATCAATGACATCTAATGTCCATAGTCACCAAACCATGACTATCTGTTGATCAACGAGCTAGTCAGCTAGAGGCTCACTAGGGACATATTGTGGTCTATGTATTCACACGTGTATCACGATTTCCGGATAATACAATGATAGCATGAATAAAAGACAATTATCATGAACAAGGAAATATAATACTAATCCTTTTATTATTGCCTCTAGGGCATATTTCCAACACACTGTTGGGGAACGTTGCATAAAATAAAAAAATTCCTACGTTCACCAAGATCAATCTATGAGTTCATCTGGCAACGAGAGAGAGGAGTGCATCTACATACCCTTGTAGATCGCGAGCGGAAGCGTTCAAGAGAACGGGGTTGAGGGAGTCGTACTCGTCGTGATCCAAATCACCGGAGATCCTAGCGCCGAACGGACGGCACCTCCGCGTTCAACACACGTACGGTCAGCATGACGTCTCCTCCTTCTTGATCCAGCAAGGGGGAAGGAGAGGTTGATGAAGATCCAGCAGCACGACGGCGTGGTGGTGGATGCAGCAGAGTTCCGGCAGGGCTTCGCCAAGCGACTACGGGAGGAGGAGGTGTAGCAAGGGGAAAGGGAGGCGCCAAGACTTCAGGGTGCAGCTGCCCTCCCTTCCTCTCCTTTATATAGGCCCCCCTGGGGGGGGCCGGCCCTGGAGATGGGATCTCCCAAGGGGGGGGGGGCAGGGGGGTGGAGTGCCCCCAAGGCAAGTGGAGGCGCCCCCCACCCTAAGGTTTCCAACCCTAGGCGCAGGGGGGGCCCAAGGGGGGGGGGGCACCAGCCCACCAGGGGCTGGTCCTCTCCCCACTTCAGCCCACGGGGTCCTCCGGGATAGGTGGCCCCACCCGGTGGACCCCCGGGACCCTT
Source organism: Triticum aestivum (assembly GCF_018294505.1). Classification (NCBI taxonomy): domain Eukaryota; kingdom Viridiplantae; phylum Streptophyta; class Magnoliopsida; order Poales; family Poaceae; genus Triticum; species Triticum aestivum. The sequence goes on along the minus strand of NC_057801.1, from coordinate 824,004,349 downwards.
CCGGTGGTCCCGATACAATACCGGTGACCCCCGAAACTCTCCTGATGGCCAAAACTGCACTTCCTATATATAATTCTTTACCTCCGGACCATTCCGGAACTCCTCGTGACATCCGGGATCTCATCCGGGACTCCGAACAACTTTCGGTTTCCTGCATACTCATATCTCTACAACCCTAGCGTCACCGAACCTTAAGTGCGTAGACCTTACGGGTTCGGGAGACACGTAGACATGACCGAGACGGCTCTCCGGTCAATAACCAACAGCGGGATCTGTATACCCATGTTGGCTCCCACATTCTCCTCGATGATCTCATCGGATGAACCACGATGTCGAGGATTCAAGCAACCCCGTATACAATTCCCTTTGTCAATCAGTACGTTACTTGCCCGAGATTCGATCGTCGGTATCCCAATACCTCGTTCAATCTCGTTACCGGCAAGTCACTTTGCTTGTACCGTAATGCATGATCCCATGACCAGACACTTGGTCACTTTGAGCTCATTATGATGATGCATTACCGAGTGGGCCCAGAGATACCTCTCCGTCATACGGAGTGACAAATCCCAGTCTCGATCCGTGTCAACCCAACAGACACTTTCAGAGATACCTGTAGTGCACCTTTATAGTCACCCAGTTACGTTGTGACGTTTGGTACACCCAAAGCACTCCTACGGTATCCGGGAGTTACACGATCTCATGGTCTAAGGAAAAGATACTTGACATTGGAAAAGCTCTTGCAAAACGAACTACACGATCTTGTCCTATGCTTAGGATTGGGTCTTGTCCATCACATCATTCTCCTAATGATGTGATCCCGTTATCAATGACATCTAGTGTCCATAGTCAGGAAACCATGACTATCTGTTGATCAACGAGCTAGTCAACTAGAGGCTCACTAGGGACATATCGTGGTCTATGTATTCACACATGTATCACGATTTCCGGATAATACAACTATGGCATGAATAAAAGACAATTATCATGAACAAGGAAATATAATAATAATCCTTTTATTATTGCCTCTAGGGCATATTTCCAACAGTCTCCCGCTTGCACTAGAGTCAATAATCTAGTTACATTGTGATGAATCGAATACCCATAGAGTTCCGGTGTTGATCATGTTTTGATCGCGGAAGAGGTTTAGTCAATGGATCCGCGACATTCAGATCTGTATGTACTTTGCAAATATCTATGTCTCCATCTTGAACATTTTCACGGATGGAGTTGAAACGACGCTTGATGTGCCTGGTCTTCTTGTGAAACATGGGCTCCTTGGCAAGGGCAATAGCTCCAGTGTTGTCACAGAAGAGAGTGATTGGCCCCGACGCATTGGGTATGACTCCTAGGTCGGTGATGAACTCCTTCATCCATATTGCTTCATGCGCTGCCTCCAAGGCTGCCATGTACTCCGCTTCACATGTAGATCCCGCCACGACGCTCTGCTTGCAACTGCACCAGCTTACTGCTCCACGATTCAACATATAAACGTATTCGGTTTGTGACTTAGAGTCATCCACATCTGTGTCGAAGCTAGCATCGACGTATCCCTTTACGACGAGCTCTTCGTCACCTCCATAAATGAGAAACATGTCCTTTGTCCTTTTCAGGTACTTCAGGATATTCTTGACCGCTGTCCAGTGTTCCTTGCCAGGATTACTTTGGTACCTTCCTACCAATCTTACGGCAAGGTTTACATCAGGTCTGGTACACAACATGGCATACATAATAGATCCTATGGCTGAAGCATAGGGGATGACACTCATCTCTTCTTTATCTTCTGCCGTGGTCGGGCATTGAGCCGAGCTCAATCTCACACCTTGCAATACAGGAAAGAACCCTTTCTTGGACTGATCCATTTTGAACTTCTTCAATATCTTATCAAGGTATGTGCTTTGTGAAAGACCTATGAGGCGTCTCGATCTATCCCTATAGATCTTGATGCCTAATATGTAAGCAGCTTCTCCAAGGTCCTTCATTGAAAAACACTTATTCAAGTAGGCCTTAATGCTTTCCAAAAGTTCTATATCATTTCCCATCAAAAGTATGTCATCTACATATAATATGAGAAATGCTACAGAGCTCCCACTCACTTTCCTGTAAACGCAGGCTTCTCCATAAGTCTGCATAAACCCAAATGCTTTGATCATCTCATCAAAGCGAATATTCCAACTCCGAGATGCTTGCACCAGCCCATAAATGGATCGCTGGAGCTTGCATACTTTGTTAGCATTCTTAGGATCGACAAAACCCTCCAGCTGCATCATATACAGTTCTTCCTTAAGATGGCCGTTAAGGAATGCTGTTTTGACGTCCATCTGCCATATCTCATAATCATAGTATGCGGCAATTGCTAACATGATTCGGACGGACTTCAGCTTCGCTACGGGAGAGAAAGTCTCATCGTAGTCAACCCCTTGAACTAGTCGATAACCCTTAGCGACAAGTCGAGCTTTATAGATGGTAACATTACCATCCACGTCCGTCTTCTTCTTAAAGATCCATTTGTTTTCTATCGCTCGCCGATCATCGGGAAAGTCTGTCAAAGTCATACTTTGTTTTCATACATGGATTCTATCTCGGATTGCATGGCTTCAAGACATTTTTTGGAATCTGGGTCCGCCATCGCTTCCTCATAATTCGAAGGTTCGCCATTGTCTAACAACATGATTTCCAGGACAGGGTTGCCATACCACTCTGGTGTGGAACGTGTCCTTTTGGACCTACGAAGTTCAGTAGCAACTTGTTCCGAAGTACCTTGATCATCATCATTAATTTCCTCTCCAGTCGGTGTAGGCACCACAGGAACATTTTCCTGAGCTGCACTACTTTCCGGTTCAAGAGGTAGTACTTCATCAAGTTCTACTTTCCTCCCACTTACTCCTTTCGAGAGAAACTCTTTTTCCAGAAAGGATCCATTCTTGGCAACAAAGATCTTGCCTTCGGATCTAAGGTAGAAGGTATACCCAATGGTTTCCTTAGGGTATCCTACAAAGACGCATTTTTCCGACTTGGGTTCGAGCTTTTCAGGTTGAAGTTTCTTGACATAAGCATCGCATCCCCAAACTTTTAGAAACGACAACTTAGGTTTCTTCCCAAACCATAATTCATACAGTGTCATCTCAACGGATTTAGACGGAGCCCTATTTAAAGTGAATGTAGCTGTCTCTAAAGCGTATCCCCAAAATGATAGCGGTAAATCGGTAAGAGACATCATAGATCGCACCATATCCAATAGAGTGTGATTACGATGTTCGGACACACCGTTACACTGAGGTGTTCCAGGCGGCGTGAGTTGTGAAATGATTCCACATTTTCTTAAGTGTGTACCAAATTCATGACTTAAATATTCTCCTCCACGATCTGATCGTAAGAACTTTATTTTTCGGTCACGTTGATTCTCTACCTCATTCTGAAATTCCTTTAACTTTTCAAAGGTCTCAGACTTGTTTTTCATCAAGTAGACATACCCATATCTACTCAAGTCATCAGTGAGAGTGAGAACATAACGATATCCTCCGCGAGCCTCAACGCTCATTGGACCGCACACATCGGTATGTATGCTTTCCAATAAGTTGGTTGCTCGCTCCATTGTTCCGGAGAACGGAGTCTTGGTCATTTTGCCCATGAGGCATGGTTCGCATGTGTCAAATGATTCATAATCGAGAGACTCTAAAAGTCCATCAGCATGGAGCTTCTTCATGCGCTTGACACCAATGTGACCAAGGCGGCAGTGCCACAAGTATGTGGGACTATCGTTATCAAATTTACATCTTTTGTTATTCACACTATGAATATGTGTAATATTACGTTCGAGATTCATCAAGAATAAACCATTGACCATCGGGGCATGACCATAAAACATATCTCTCATATAAATAGAACAACCATTATTCTCGGATTTAAATGAGTAGCCATCTCGTATTAAATGAAATCCAGATACAATGTTCATGCTCAAACTTGGCACTAAATAACAATTATTGAGGTTTAAAACTAATCCCGTGGGTAAATGTAGAGGTAGCGTGCCGATGGCGATCACATCGACCTTGGAACCATTCCCGACGCGCATCGTCACCTCGTCCTTCGCCAGTCTCCGCTTATTCCGCAGCTCCTGCTGTGAGTTACAAATGTGAGCAACGGCACCGGTATCAAATACCCAGGAGTTACTATGAGTACTGGTAAGGTACACATCAATTACATGTATATCACATATACCTTTAGTGTTGCCGGCCTTCTTGTCCGCTAAGTATTTGGGGCAGTTCCACTTCCAGTGACCCTTCGCTTTGCAATAAAAGCACTCAGTCTCAGGCTTGGGTCCATTCTTTGACTTCTTCCCGGCAACTGGCTTACCGGGTGCGGCTACATCCTTGCCATCCTTCTTGAAGTTCTTCTTACCCTTGCCCTTCTTGAACATAGAGGTTTTATTGACCATCAACACTTGATGTTCCTTCTTGATTTCTACCTCTGCTGATTTCAGCATTGAAAATACTTCAGGAATAGTTTTCACCATCCCCTGCATATTGTAGTTCATCACAAAGCTCTTGTAGCTCAGTGGGAGCGACTGAAGGATTCTGTCAATGACCGCCTCGTCTGTGAGGTTAATGTCCAGCTGGGACAGGCGGTTGTGCAACCCAGACATTTTGAGTATGTGCTCACTGACAGAACTATTTTCCTCCATCTTACAACTATAGAACTTGTCGGAGACTTCATATCTCTCGACCTGGGCATGAGCTTGGAAAACCATTTTCAGCTCCTCGAACATCTCATATGCTCCGTGTTGCTCAAAACGCTTTTGGAGCCCTAGTTCTAAGTTGTAAAGCATGTCGCACTGAACGAGGGAGTAATCATCAGCACGTGACTGCCAAGCGTTCATGACGTCTTGGTTTTCTGGGATGGGTGCATCACCTAGCGGTCCTTCTAGGACATATGCTTTCTTGGCAGCTATGAGGATGATCCTCAGGTTCCAGACCCAGTCCGTATAGTTGCTGCAATCATCTTTCATCTTGGTTTTCTCTAGGAACGTGTTGAAGTTCATGTTGACATGAGCGTTGGCCATTTGATCTACAAGACATATTTGCAAAGGTTTTAGACTAAGTTCATGATAATTAAGTTCATCTAATCAAATTATTTAATGAACTCCCATTCAGATTAGACAACCCTCTAGTCATCTAAGTGTTACACGATCCGAGTCGACTAGGCCGTGTCTGATCATCACGTGAGACGGACTAGTCATCATCGGTGAACATCTCCATGTTGATCGTATCTTCCATACGACTCATGTTCGACCTTTCGGTCTCTGTGTTCCGAGGCCATGTCTGTACATGCTAGGCTCGTCAAGTTAACCTAAGTGTTTTGCATGTGCAAAACTGTCTTACACCCGTTGTATGTGAACATAGGAATCTATCACACCCGATCATCACGTGGTGCTTTGAAACGACGAACTTTAGCAATGGCGCACAGTTAGGGCGAACACTTTCTTGAAATTGTTATAAGGGATCATCTTATTTACTACCGTCGTTCTAAGTAAACAAGATGCATAAACATAATAAACATCACATGCAATTTTATAGTAGTGACATGATATGGCCAATATCATATAGCTCCTTTGATCTCCATCTTCGGGGCTCCATGATCATCTTAGTCACCGGCATGACACCATGATCTCCATCATCATGATCTCCATCATCGTGTCTCCATGAAGTTGCTCGCCAACTATTATTTCTACTACTATGGCTAACGGTTTAGCAATAAAGTAAAGTAATTACATGGCGTTAAATCATTGACACGCAGGTCATACAATAATTAAGACAACCCCTATGGCTCCTACCGGTTGTCATACTCATCAACATGCAAGTCGTGATTCCTATTACAAGAACATGATCTCATACATCACAATATATCATTCATCATTCATCACAACTTTTGGCCATATCACATCACAAAGCAATTGCTGCAAAAACAAGTTAGACGTCCTCTAATTGTTGTTGCATCTTTTACGTGGCTGCAATAGGGTTCTAGCAAGAACGTTTTCTTACCTACAAAAAAGTCACAACGTGATTTGTCAACTTCTATTTACCCTTCATAAGGACCCTTTTCATCGAATCCGCTCCAACTAAAGTGGGAGAGACAGACTTCTGCTAGCTACCTTATGCAACTAGTGCATGTCAGTCGGTGGAACCTGTCTCATGTAAGCGTACGTGTAAGGTCGGTCCGGGCCGCTTCATCCCACAATACCGCTGAAGCAAAATAAGACTAGTAGCGGCAAGAAAGTTGACAACATCTACGCCCACAACAAATTGTGTTCTACTCGTGCAATAGAGAACTACGCATAGACCTAGCACATGATGCCACTGTTGGGGAATGTTGCATAAAATAAAAAAATTCCTATGTTCACCAAGATCAATCTATGAGTTCATCTAGCAACGAGAGAGAGGAGTGCATCTACATACCCTTGTAGATCGCGAGCGGAAGCATTCAAGAGAACGGGGTTGAGGGAGTCGTACTCATCATGATCCAAATCACCGGAGATCCTAGCGCCGAACAGACGGCACCTCCACGTTCAACACACGTACGGTCAGCGTGACGTCTCCTCCTTCTTGATCCAGCATGGGGGAAGGATAGGTCGATGAAGATCCAGCAGCACGACGGCGTGCTGGTGGATGCAGCAGAGTTCCGGCAGGGCTTCGCCAAGCGACTACGGGAGGAGGAGGTGTAGCAAGGGGAAAGGGAGGCGCCAAGACTTCAGGGTGCATCTGCCCTCCCTCCCTCCCCCCCTTTACATAGGCCACCCTGGGGGGCGCCGGCCCTGGAGATGGGATCTCCCAAGGGGGGCGGCGGCCAGGGGGGTGGAGTGCCCCCCAAGGCAAGTGGAGGCGCCCCCCACCCTAAGGTTTCCAACCCTAGGCGCAGGGGGGGCCAAGGGGGGGCGCAGCAGCCCACCAGGGGATGGTCCCCTCCCCACTTCAGCCCACTGGGTCCTCCGGGATAGGTGGCCCCACCCGGTGGACCCCCGGGACCCTTCCGGTGGTCCCGGTACAATGCCGATGACCCCCGAAACTCTCCCGATGGCCAAAACTGCACTTCCTATATATAATTCTTTACCTCCAGACCATTTCGGAACTCCTCGTGACGTCCGGGATCTCATCCGGGACTCTGAACAACTTTCGGTTTGCTGCATACTCATATCTCTACAACCCTAGCGCCACCAGACCTTAAGTGTGTAGACCCTACGGGTTCGGGAGACACGTAGACATGATCGAGACGGCTCTCCGGTCAATAACCAACAGCGGGATCTGGATACCCATGTTGGCTCCCACATGCGCCTCGATGATCTCATCGGATGAACCATGATGTCAAGGATTCAAGCAACCCCGTATACAATTCCCTTTGTCAATCGGTACGTTACTTGCCCGAGATTCGATCGTCGGTATCCCAATACCTCGTTCAATCTCGTTACCGGCAAGTCACTTTACTCGTACCGTAATGCATGATCCCGTAACCAGACACTTGGTCACTTTGAGCTCATTATGATGATGCATTACCGAGTGGGCCCAGAAATACATCTCCGTCATACGGAGTGACAAATCTCAGTCTCGATCCGTGTCAACCCAACAGACACTTTCGGAGATACCTGTAGTGCACCTTTATAGTCACCTAGTTACGTTGTGACGTTTGGTACACCCAAAGCACTCCTACGGTATCCGGGAGTTACACGATCTCATGGTCTAAGGAAAAGATACTTGACATCGGAAAAGCTCTAGCAAAACGAACTACACGATCTTGTGCTATGCTTAGGATTGGGTCTTGTCCATCACATCATTCTCCTAATGATGTGATCCCGTTATCAATGACATCTAATGTCCATAGTCAGGAAACCATGACTATTTGTTGATCAATGAGCTAGTCAACTAGAGGCTCACTAGGGACATATTGTGGTCAATGTATTTACACGTGTATCACGATTTCCGGATAATACAATTATAGCATGAATAAAAGACAATTATCATGAACAAGGAAATATAATAATAATCCTTTTATTATTGCCTCTAGGGCATATTTCCAACCTCAACTTTCCGTCCTTCTTACGGTCTTCTTCGTGCCACCACATCGTCTTCGCATTCTCTTTGTTTTGGAACAAACGTTTCAACCGTGGTATTATAGGAGCATACCACATCACCTTGGCAGGAATCTTCTTCCTGGGGTGCTCGCCCTCGACATCACCAAGGTCATCGCGACTGATCTTATAACGCAATGCACCGCATACCGGGCAAGCGTTCAAATCCTCGTACTCACCATGGTAGAGGATGCAGTCATTAGGGCATGCATGTATCTTGTGCACCTCTAACCCTAGAGGGCAGACAACCTTCTTTGCTTCATACGTACTCCCGGGCAATTCGTTGTCCTTTGGAAGCATATTATTCATCATTACTAGCAACTTTCCAATTCCCTTGTCAGATACACCATTCTCTGCCTTCCATTGCAGCAATTCCAGTGTGGTACCCAACTTTTTTGTGTCAGCTTCGCAATTCGGGTACAACAATTTCTTGTGATCCTCTAACATGCGCTGCAACTTCTTCTTCTCCAAATCACTTGCGCGGTTTCTCTTTGCATCGGCAATGGCCCAACCTAGATCATCAACAGGCTCATCTGATGCCTCTTCTTCAGCTTCTTCCCGAATTGCAGGCACAGCTTCTTCCCCCATTGTTATATCATCATATTCAGGGAACCCATGGCCAGGATAGCTGTCGTCATCCTCTTCTTCTTCATTGTCTTCCATCATAACCCCTCTTTCTCTGTGCTTGGTCCAAACATTATAGTGGGGCATGAAACCGGACTCAAATAGGTGGACGTGAGTGGTTCTTCACGTTGAGTAATTGTGACCATTCTTACAGCCAGCACATGGACAAGGCATAAAACCATCCGCCCGCTTGTTTGCCTCTGTGGCAAGCAGAAAAGTATGCACGCCATTAATGAACTCGGGAGAGCATCGGTCATCATACATCCATTGTCGTCTCATCTTCATTAGACAACACGGAATGGACCAAATTAATACAAGTTCATACATAAAGTTCATATACAACACTTAATTAAATGCAACATACAAATAACTCTCTAGCTAAAGAATTTAAATGCAACAACAAATGCGATCAAGATCACAACTAAGGTAACAATTGATCCAACAGCATAATGATACCAAGCCACACTATCAAAGTTTCTTCACCACCCACACATGCACGTATGGAGGTCCTTTGTTGGTGGAAGAATCCATACTCCACATTCTTACTTTTCTTAGATATTGGGGTAAACCAATACAAAGAACACATTTTGTTTCGTGAATTTGTGAACAGATAACGAGTATGTGCTAGGTCTAGTATAAAGATGACCAAAGCCAGCCCTTGGGTGATGTGCATGATATTTGGGGGAATCAATGCTATAATCATTACAGAGTATAGTGGTTGCATATACAGGGGGTGACCAATACAATTGAAGGCTAAGAGAGGTCGAGTCCCCGACGAGATCGTGGAAGTAGTGGAACAAGACCGAGTCTTCATTCAAACAACCACAACAACAACAACGACAGGCTTGACAATGTTCAGAATGGAGCGAATGTCGATGAAAACTGCCATGGGAACTAGGGAGCCCCTTGGTAACTGAGCGCTAGTAGGAACATTTAACACTTGAACTTCACCTAATGCTACCTTTTCCTGGACAAAGTGCATGTCTATCTGTAGGTAAAGCTGAGCCCTTCCTCTACTCAATCAAAATTGTCTGTATTTCACCATGGGTAGTTCTTGTTCACAGCAAAACCAAATTTCAGGCATCAAAGCATGCATGCTCTCACAGTCTTCCATCCTTAGAACCACAAAATCGTTCAAATTACATGCTTTTTTTGGTCAGTATCAAGGAAAAGCTTGTGATTGGCCAGCATTATGTTTGCTGCTTTGATTATATCAGATAAATTGCATGCTAATGCGAGGGGGATTGACTGTACAGATCACGAGCAAAGTCATGTGACCAAATTCTGCTGTTTTACTCTCTTACATTAGTGATTGACAGAATAAAGTTGCCAAGGGGGGATGTGAGGGCAAATGAAGTGTAGATTCAGCTACAATTAGGCTTTCATTTGTTTCTCTGGTCAGTACTACAGAGGGAATGCTTCTGATTCCAGCACTATCGGTTGCTTTGGTTATATTAGTTGTGTGCTGCCCACGAATCCTGATGTTATTAGCCCCTTAGGTTCCTGATTTAATGAGTACAACGACATGATTGAGGCGAGAAGAGGGGAAACTGGTGAGCGAGTGAAGTGTAAGTTCAGCTGAATTACTCTTTGGTTAGTACACGGAGAAAATGCTTGTGATTGGTCAGAATTGTATGCTTTGCTTGATTATATGGCTCCTAACGCAAGTGCTTGGGCATTCTGCATCTGTGATATTGATACTAACGGACAATGGTACATATCAAGAGCAGGAAAATAGTCTTATTACTGATCAATTACTCTTTGTTTGATTTATTTTGCAGGGATCCCTAATATGTTGAATGTGCTCTTGAACATCCCTTTTCTTTTTGTCGGCCTCACCGAGCTCATCTTGTGCCAATACAAGAACTACTTCACGCTATGGTGCTCACTCAACGCCCATACCAATTTTTATTCTTGTTCTGACTCGCTTATGTTTTGAAGCACTCTGATGTTGATCCTGCTGGCAGCTTGCAGGGGGAGCTCTGGAGTTGGACACTCTCCTTTGCTGGTTTCACTGCTGTCGGTATTGGTTCATCCTACTACCATCTCTACCCGAACGATGCCACCTTAGTTTGGGACAGATTGCCTGTGAGTCTTTCCTAGATCTTCTGTGCCGTAGATCTAACATTCAGCATCATGATATTTACATCATCATGTCCTATTATGTATAGTCCCAAGCTTGTTGCCAATACATGTACACAGTGCATAGTCCCCAGACCCTAGGAGTTGCTCCTTCTTTCTTGATTTTAAATACTATGAGCGCTGACATATAAGCTTACTTCTCTAGATGACGATTGCTTTCACGTCTATCGTGGCCATTTTCCTCATTGAAAGGGTTGATGATAGGGCAGGAACAACGTCCCTTTCACCCCTTGTTATTGTTGGTGCACTGAGCATCCTGTATTGGAGGCAAGATCTTTTGATTTTTTATCCTTCTCTCAGAAATATTTCCTTCCTTTAACTTAACTTTCTTCTCTATTATGTAGTTTCTTTGATGATCTTCGGCCATATGCAGTAATCATGGTTTTTAATTTCAGTTTCAACAAAATTTCAGCACCAACTGAAATCACTGAAATTCAGTGGAATTCAGTTATTTCAATTTGCATTTCAGCCAAAAGGCCGAAATATTCATTTGAATTTAATTAAATATTTGAAATTTTCAAAAAATATTTTAAAAAATGTTTCATTTCTTGTGTACTACTGAATTTGCTGAAATATTTTGACCGAAACGTAATATTTCAGTGTCTACTAAAATTAATGAAATTCAGTGAATTTCAGTGAAATCTCACTGAAAGTGAAAACCATGGAAGTAATCCAGTTTGTTCCATGCATTCTAAACCTGTGATGGCTATAGTTATTCCACCAATGTATACACATTCAAGCTACTGGTTGTGGACAACAGGTTAGTGTTATTGTCTCTCAATATCACCAGGGTGTATGCAGTTCCATTATTTGTGTGGATAGCTATATGTGATTCAAGTTAATGTACTGGGTTATTTCATAGTCGGTTTTCTCACAGCATAAGAACTGGTGATACCTTTTTCTTCTTGCAGCCTGTACTCATGATGCTTGGTTATAAAAAACTCACTAGAATTTTCAATGTTCCCCTTAAATTCTTATTCTCTCAATACCATTGACCTGTGCCAAAATGATTCCTTTTGCCCAGTCATGTCTGCTGTTACCTAGAAATTTATAAAACAGTCAGCAGTCCCAACTAATATAAATGTGTATTAATTGCTACTTTCTGGTTGTTGGCCCTTGATGAAGTTGCTACAAGAATGAGTTATGTAGAAGCATTATTTAAGAGCAATTTAAACATAGGCCACTTCAAGCATTTATTCTAAGCACACTTTTTTGCGAGGGTTTTGTAAGCGCATAGATACTTCTGTTCTGATTTTTCAAATTGATTTCAGGATTTTACCTTCTTGCCAAAGTAGAAGAGGCTGCGGACAAACCTATATATAGGTGGACACATGACATTGTTAGCGGACATACTCTTAAGCATCTATGTGCTGCGATGGTACCTGTTTTCTTGACTCTTATGTTGGCAAAGAGGACAATTGAACCTGACAGGTATACATCAACTTACTCAATGCATTGCTTGAGTCTATTTTTGTATATTTTTACTTGGATTGAACCACTTTAATTCGATCTTGGTATTCCTCACTCTTCTTTGAGCATACAAATACACCAAGTGTTACCAAATATCAATAATATTGCCATTCCACTGCTTTACCAAAATTTTGATGTTTTCGCTCTTTATGAGGTTGGTTTTTGTTTACTTTCGTTACTACTCCCTCCGTTCCTAAATATTTGTCTTTTTAGAGATTTCAAATGGACTACCATATACAGATGTATATAGACATATTTTAGACTGTAGATGCACAGTTGTGTATTATTGCCTGCTAATCGAAGTTCGTATGTGGTTGTTCCTGATCAAATCTTGTACAGGGAGGAAAAATGTATATCAGTGGCCTCATTAACTCTTTGTGCTAGTTTTTAGGAACCTCCAATCTGAGACTGCATCCGCTTCAGTTGTTGCTGCTCTTCGGAGTTCAGTAAGATGCATGCTATGGGCTTGACATCTTCCGTGTGTGCACGATAATTTATTTGATTGCCTGTCTAAGTGATGGATGGATAGTTCAGGTTTCTTACTCTTTCAAAAGAAAAAAAAGGTTCGGGTTTTTAGCACAGAATAAGAAGGAGTGCATCATCAATTTCGGATACAGGGGCACATAACAGCGATATAGAGGCGGGAGCTCTGGACCCAGATTTGCCCCGTTTTATCATGCAATTGTTGCCATGAATTGGGAACTCTAGATTCTGATTCCAGGTTCCCATGTATTCGTTTTGATAGAGGTATACGGCTGATTCCAGCAGTAAAAATGGCATTTTTGTGTAACACAATAAGCATGATGATCTGCCATGCCATAGTAATGCAAATGATCATGGCAATATGATGACTGATGGTCTTCTGTAGCATAGCAGGGGAATGGACACTATTTATAAGCAAGCGGCAGTTTTGACACCACCACACAACGCATACATTGTGTTGGCTGGGTGAAACGATCCATACTCCATGATCTTTGTTTCCGAGATATTAGAGTAAACCAATAGAAAAGGCATATTTTGCTTCACTGAAATTTTGAGGCTATAGATGGACCTGCCCCTGTTGAGCCAACATCGGAGAAGAGCCAATATAGGCATGGGAGGAGTGCTAGGACCGGAACAATGGGAAGGAACTGATTGAAAAACCGACAAGGGATTTGTCCGATTTTGGGGTAAAATGCAGGATAGTTTAGAAGATAATCGCTTCTACTTCTAAGTAATCTAAGAAAGTAAGTTTTGGCGAATTTTCTCATACTCTTTATTCACGATGGGTGCAGTAGGTTATCCAACGGTGCACGTCTGATGGCAAGATCTAATGGCTGCTGTTACTTGGCTTATTTCTTTAGTTACTGTTTATTGCAATTTAGTTCAGCCAGGGGCTTTGCTTAGACCATTTACCTCATATTTTACTCTTGGTGATCGCTGAACCAACAAGGGATAACCGACTGTGCCATTCACTTGTGTTTCTCTGATAGATGACTGAGGGATATATGTTGAGATTCCTAAAATTCCATGAGCAAGAAGTATCCAAAAAGTCCATTACGAAATTGTAAGATTACGAAATAGTGCAGGCAAGAACAATCAATCTGTTTTCCCAAATTGTTCTCTCATCTAAACCTATGTCTGCACAATCCCTTGCGGCCATGCATTTTGGTGGATCAAGGTTCACAATAGTTAGAATGTCGCGGCGGCTTTCACAGTCTGACCAATCACCATGGCTTTCACTGCTGCTGACAAGATGTTACGAAGTATAGTCCATGTCACCACTCACGACTCATCATGCTATATATCCCATCAAGGGGAGCGTGCTTCATCAATTTTTGTCCTCATGGAGAACCTTGAAATTTTCCTAGGAAGATTAATAGCTGTGGCCTTCATCAGATTTTGGTTAGACGAGCTATTGGCAGTTTGCAGGGCCGGAACATGTACCATGGTTGTTATCGGCTTTCACAAGTTACTCCTTGTATTGACCAGTTCATTAGGTGCAACCGTGCAAGTGCAGTCCACGATGATCGACACAACAATATGCAGTAGTGGAAAAGGGACCAGAGCAGGAAGCAGTAGCAGAAGCATGAAAAGCAGAGGTAGCCAAGCTTGACGACAGCAACAACCGACGCAGATAGAGCATTGACGACAAAGCAACCAGGCACAACAACCAGCGGTAGTGGCACAACCATGCACAACAACAATAGAGGTCTGGTGTTGTATGTGCCTCGCTGCAAATCAATGACATATATCAACAAGAATGTATGCCACCGCCAAAAATAAACAAACAATCTTATATTTCTTTACAGAGGAAGTACGCGGTATAATCTTTTCGTATTGTTTAATATGACCAAAAAGGGCGGGGTTCAGCTATGAGCTATCTCAACAGTAATGAGCAAGGTCTAGCATCCATCTGCAACAAAATAAATAAATGCTAAGGAAGGGTGTCTCCTATAGCTAACACCACAATAGCTATCAGAGTTCTAGAGCAAAACACAACTGAACAAATTCACAGAGAAATAGCTGCACTAGAGGGATTAATGCGTCATCAATTTGAGATACAACATGATCAATATTTAATATGGGAGCTGTGGACCACTTCCCCTATTTTGTCATGCAACTATTGCCATGGATTGGGAGCCCTGTATTCAGATTTCAGAGTTCCATGTTTCCTTTTTGACAGAGGTGACCGGGCGATTCTAGTGAGTACAAACTGCAACTCCACCAAACACCATAAGCATGACGATCCATCATGCCATACTAATGCAAATAATCATGGCAATATGATGACCCATGGAGCTCTTTGGTAGCAGGGGATTTGAAACTATATATATGCAAGCAGAAGTCCTTTGTTGGAAACAATTGATACTCCATACCCTTTTTTTTACTGAGATATTAGAGTAAACCAATTAGGGCTGGACACGAGCCGAGCCGAGCCGAGCTTGATCCGAGCCTGCCTTTGACTCGCCATGAACGAGCTAAGCTCGGCTCGGCTCGCTGGTCGAACGAGCCTGCTTTTGGAGGCCCGGCTCGTCTTGCCTCTGGCTCGGTTCAGGCTGAGCGGCTCGTGGGTGCCCTGCTGTATTTTTTTTTGAACAAAAGTGCCCTGCTGTATGGGTGCGCGGCGATGCAGTGTGCCAGTGCTGCAGTGCATGCGTGAGTCAGCTAGTGCTAGTGCATGCGTGAAGTGTGCGTGCTAGCCGTCGGTGTGAGTGCATGGGCGCCGCCGGAGGGAGCCATGGAAGTCATACTCATACCTGCTTGTGCTTGGGGCGGCCACACTAGGGACTGCCGTGAGCTTCGCGATGAACCTCGGGAGCGACGAACGGCGACGTCCGTCACGGCGCAGAATGGGCATGTCTGCCGTCGGTGCCGAGAGAACGCCGTCCAACATCGGGCACGGCAAGGAGGATGACGACTTCGTCAGGTCATGACGAGAGCGGCGCCGCGGCGGGGGAATTTGTGGGTCAGAGTTTGGGTTAGTCGGGGGTGCTTCGTAGTGGGCTTGGGCTGTTCCGTAGGCTGCTTAGTGTATACACTGGGCTGCAAATTTTATAAAAAAACATCTGAGCCGCGAAACGGGCCACCGTGCTGGACCGAGCGGAAACCGGCTCGGCTCGGTCGCCGAACGAGTCGAATATTCACAGCTCAACTCGGCCTATTTCCATGTCGGGCCGAGCTGAGTCGGGCTGAGCTGGAGCGAGTTTCGGGCCGAGCTAAAAAGCTCGCTCGAGCGTCCAGCCCTAAAACCAATACAACGAGCAAATTTTTCTTCACAGAATTTGAGAAACGATGACGGAGTTGGTCAGAGGTGTAGTGTAAAGAATGCCAAAGCCAGCCGTTGAGTGAGAGTGATGTGCGCTTCCTCTATTCAATCACAATTTTTTGTCTTTCAGGAACCCATGGCAGACAGATCTTGAAATGCAGAATAGCAAAATAATCGTGGATAATATTACCATCTGCTGATGCTAAAATATATTTATTCATTTTTTATCAAAACTGTGTGTACATTTATTAATTAATCACGTAGTCATTACAATCTTGTCTCACTCGATCCAACACACAGGTTGGGACTGAGTGAAACATTACCCACCACACATCATTAGAACTAAATCTAGTGATGCCTTCGGTGACGACGACGGGTGTAGTAGCAAATAGGCCCTAGCACGATCAACAGACCTTACCACTGTCACCCTGAGCACAGCCTGAGGCTGCGGTACCCGTTCCAATATTCACGATCGCATCCACATTTAGCTTTTACCATCCCATCGCTCAGGCCTCTTCCATTTAATTCTTTACCTGCCTTTATTTAAACTGCTTCAGTTTTCCTGGTTCATCCATAAGAAAAATAAGTTTGCTCTCATATATTCATTGCATTTACCCAATATTATCAGGACCCAATCCATACCAGAGCGAACTAAATCGGATTCAACCGGCAGCTCCTAGAATTTCCACAGCTCATGACGAAGTGCTTTTGCTTTCGTACATCTCATCACTGCATGGAAGCCATCCTCCTGTTCCAAACCGCAAATAGTACATGTTGGCAAGGCCACCAAGTTCCTTCTCCAGCGATTATGCTGCACACCTAGCGCTTCAGAGGCTAGTTTTTGGCCAAAGACTCGAATCTTCGGTGGGACTTGAGCTATCAAAATACCATGCCAGATTTGAACTATGAGGTTGATTCTAAAATATGCGACCATAATTTTGATTTTCACTTTGATTGCTAGAATTATATATGAACAAGACATCTGCATTTAACTTGGTATTTTTTCCATGAACGGGACCCTTGCACGGCTAGTTCTTAGCAAAATTTTCATGTTGTGCTTCTATCTATCCAAACTTTATACTACTCTGGTTCTCTTCCAAGAATCCATGTTTGCAATCATCCTGTGTACGAAGTTACGACAACAACTTCACCAGATTGAATAGGCCTGGGATATGTGATGTATGAAGCCTTGCATCTCTGTACCCGTGTGACTAATAAATTTTTTCTCTGTCATGTGTGGTAAGCTTGCTCCAGATGTGGAAGATCAGTTGGAGAGAACGTTGTTCCAAAGAAAGCAACACCGTAGACGTCAAATATGATTAAGCTGCAATTTCGACTAGTACATCTGAACGACAGTAGATACTAGATGCAAAGTGTAAAAATGGCATCAGTCTGAATATTGGGAGCCCCAGCATGGATGGTTGTGTGTTATTGGCTGACGATCTTGATCGGATCTTGTAGTAAATATATTTCAGGGGCCTCATCAACTCTTCCTTGGTCTAGCTTTTGCAAATGTCGAATAGCGTAGAACTTGTCCTGCACCTGGTAGGAAAGATCAGAGCTTATGAGAGAGGAGGCGGATCTACTGAGACATTGTTCGCGCTTCCCGTGAGGCTTCTGAGTCCATTAAGCTGCATGCCATGATATACCTTTTCTAGACTTCCAACCCCGTTAAAGGTCCGGCAGCAAATTACTGGTGAGGCCATGGAGTGGC
This sequence comes from Triticum aestivum, assembly GCF_018294505.1. NCBI lineage: Eukaryota > Viridiplantae > Streptophyta > Magnoliopsida > Poales > Poaceae > Triticum > Triticum aestivum. The sequence continues at coordinate 823,986,538 of NC_057801.1, read as the reverse complement.
ACCGGTCATGCAGGACTGAAGGTATATCCGTGGAAATTCCCCTTCAGTGCTTTGTTTTGCCTATTGCATCCATCTACATATAGTATAAACAGATTCGCTTACTGGCCATTTTTGTTAGGAAAAACGATAGCTGAAACTCACGGCTTAAACAAGTTCAGTGTTTACTCATTGCAAGCAGACTGTCCAATCTCTCCAAGTAGAAAAAGATGGAACTCACAAACATGGTTAAGAAGGAACAGCAAAATGCATACAGAATTAGGCAGCCATCAACAGGTCTAGGTTTCTTAGTTTCAAAACAATGTGCAGTTTTCACTAGGCGAAAGTCAGAAAAAAGCATTGTAATAAATTTCAGATATAGGTTTCATAACGTAGCCATCCAACAGAATTAGTGGGGTCTCAAGGGCAGCTTTAAGCCCAGGTTCGTTTGTATTGAGGGCAATCTTCAGAATTGTATAGCCTTTATGTTGTGTTGGTTCCGCTATCTCGATGATAACATAAGGTAAGAATGGAGCACTGATGGCAAAAAGGAATAAAGAAAGAAGCGGAACTAATGCATCATCGACTTGAGATGCAAGGTACGTAAGTGCAATTTAGATATGGGAGGTCTGGACCAGATTTCCCCTGTTTTTATCATGGAACTGTTGCAATGGATTGGGAGCTCTTGATTCAGATTTCAGAGGTCCGTGTTCCCTTTTTGACATAGGTGAAGGTGTAGTTCCAGTAGTAAAAATGGCATTTCCGCGAAACACAATAAGCATGATGCTCTATAATGCCATTTTAATGCAAATGCTCATGGCAATATGATGACCCGATGAGTTCTTTCATAGCAGGGAATCCACTATATATATATATATACAAGCGAGAGTTTTTCCACCACCACACAATCCACACATGGTAGGTCCTCTGTTGGATGGTTGAAACAGTCCATATTCCACTCTTTTCATTCTGTGATATTTGAATTAGAGTAAACCAATATGAAAGGCACATTCAGTCTCACCAAATTCATGAGACGATACGGAGTGGTTTGTCCAGCGGCCCCAATTCCGGGGCTCCTCTCAGCTCCTCTCAGTCAGCTATGAAAAACCTGCTTCAGCGACTTTCTGCCAAGTTTCCTGTCAAGGACCTTGGATCACTTCATTATTTTCTTGGTATTGAAGTGCTTCCCAATTCCGGGGGAATAACTCTTAAACAGAAAAAGTATGCTATGGATTTGTTGCAGCGTACTAACATGGCGAATTGCAAAGCAGTTTCAACACCAATGTGTACACATGAGAAGCTTACTCGTGACTCCGGACGTGGACTGAATGAAGCTGAAGCCTTCAGGTACAGAAGCACGGTGGGAGCCCTTCAGTACCTAACCTTAACACGGCCAGATCTTTCATTTGCAGTAAACAGGGTCTGTCAATACTTATCATGTCCCACTGATGTTCATTGGGAAGCCGTCAAGCGCATTCTTAGGTTTGTCAAAGGAACAATATCCACTGGTCTGACCATCCGTCGATCGCCATCAACTCTGCTAAGTGTATTCACAGATGCCGATTGGGCGGGCTGCGGCGACGATAGGCGATCAACAGGCGGGTTCGCTGTATTTTTTGGACCTAACCTCATTTCTTGGAGCGCACGGAAGCAGCGTACAGTCTCGAGATCGTCGACCGAGGCGGAGTATAAGGCGTTGGCAAACGGTACAGCCGAAGCGACATGGGTGCAGTCATTGCTAAAGGAGCTGCAAGTTGCTCAACCTCGAGCACCTGTTCTATGGTGTGATAACCTCGGCGCGACGTACCTCACGGCCAACCCAGTATTCCATGCACGCACCAAGCACATTGAGGTGGATTTCCATTTCGTGAGAGAGAAGGTTGCCATGGGAGCTCTCGACGTTCGTTTTGTTTCATCAGCTGATCAAGTCGCCGATGCATTTACTAAACCTCTCATGAAGATCATGTTGACTCGATTGCGGTCCAACCTCAACCTTTGCATAGTCTGAGTTTGCGGGGGAATGTTAAACAATCGAGTCATATCTTGGCTGATTGATTTGGTTAAGATACATTCCTATACGAGCTATGTAGATTGATCCTTGGGATCTCATGTAATCTGTTGTAAACTTGGCAATCAAGGTTGCCCATGTATAAATACAAGGTAAAGCCCGTGGGGATGATCACGGCAAAACATTCTCTGACTGGCACAACCAAGCACAGCAATAGCAGAGGCACAACTAGGACAACATGGACGACGCACATGCATGGTCGCTTCGCAGGTCTGGTGTTGTATGTGCCTCGTTGCGAATCAGTGAAAACTATCAACAACAATGTATGCCACCGCCAAAAATAAACAAACAATACTGTACACAGTATAATCTTTTCGTATTGTTTAATGTGACAAAAACGGTGGGGTTCAGCTATCTCAATGGTAACGAGCAAGGTTTAGAATCCATCTGCAGCAAAATAAACAAAAGCTAAGAAAAGGTGCCTCCTACAGCTAACACCACAATAGCTATCAGTGTTCTGGAGCAAAACATAACTGAACAAATTCACAGAGAAATAGCTGCAATAGAGGGATTAATGCGTCATCGATTTGACATACAGCAAACTACTCCTTTTCGGAAAAAAATCTATTCAAACTAATACTACTCTGATTCTCTTCCAAGAATCCATGTTCCCATTCATCCTGTGTACGTAGTGTCGACAACAACTTCACCAGATTGAATAGGCCCGGGATATGTAATGTATGAAGCCTTGCATCTCTGTATCCGCGTGACTAATATTTTTTCACTATCATGCAGCGTAAGTTTGCTCCAGATGTGGAAGATCAGTTGGAGAGAACGTCGTTCCAAAGAAAGCAACACCGTAGACGTCAAATATTATGAAGCTGCAAGTTCGACTAGTACATCCCGACAGTAGATACATATGTGTTTCTCATGCGTGCATACTTGCAAAGTGTAGAAATGACATCGATCTGAATGTCGACAGCCCCAGCGTGCACGGTTGTGTGTTATTGCTTGACAATATGTGAACGATCCTGATCAGATCTTGTAGTAAATATATTCCAGGGGCCTCATCAACTATTTCTCTGTCTAGCTTTTGCAAATGTCGAATATGCTAGAACTTGTCCTTGCATTGAGCCTATCACAGAGGAGGGTGATCTATTGAGACATTGTTCACGCCTCCCGTGCGTCTTCTGAGTCCATTAAACTGATGCCATGATTTACCTTTTCTAGATTTCCAGCTCCATTAAACGTGACACAAATCACTGGTGAGGCCATGGAGAGGCACCGGTCATGCAGGACAGCAGGACTGAAGGTATATCCATGGAAATTCCCCTTCAATGCTCTGTTTTGACAGTTGCATACATCTACATATAATATAAACAGATTTGCTTACTGGCCATTTTTGTTAGGAAAAACGACAGTTCAAACTCACGGCATAAACAAGTTAAGTGTTTACTCAATGCAAGCAGACCATAGCCAACCACTCCAAGTAGAAAAAGATGGAAATTACAAACAGGGTCTAGAAGGAACAACAAAATGCATACAGAATTAGGTAGCCATACAACAGGTCCAGGTTTCTTATTTTCAAAACAATGTGCAGTTTCCACTTTCCACTAGGCGAAAATCAGGAAAAAAAAAGCATTGTACTATGTGCTTCCTTCGTAAGCATAGTAAATTTCAGATATAGGTTTCATAACGTAGCCATCCAACAGAATCAGTGGGGTCTCAAGGGCAGCTTTGAGCCCAGGTTCGTTTGTATTGAGGGCAATCTTCTGAATTGTATAGCTTTTATGTTGTGTCGTTTCCATTATCTCGATGATAACAGAAGTTAAGAATGGAGCACTGATGGCAAAAAGGAAGAAACAAAGAAGCGGAACTAATGCATCATCGACTTGAGATACAAGGTACAAAAGTGCAATTTAGATATGGGAGGTCTTGACCAGATTTCCCCTGTTTTTATCATGGAACTGTTGCAATGGATTGGGAGATCTTGATTCAGATTTCAGAGTTCCGTGTTCCCTTGTTGACATAGGTGAAGGTATAGTTCCAGTAGTAAAAATGGCATTTCTGCGAAACACAATAAGCATGATGCTCTACAATGCCATTTTAATGCAAATGCTCATGGCAATATGATGACCCGATGAGTTCTTTCATACAAGCGAGAGTTTTTCCACCACCACACAATCCACACATGGGAGGTCCTCTGTTGGATGGGTGAAATAGTCCATATTCTACTCTTTTCATTCTGAGATATTAGAGTAAGCCAATATGAAAGGCACATTCGGTCTCACCAAATTCATGAGACGATACAGAGTGGTTTGTCCAGCGGCCCCAATGGCTGGCTGTTTTCCCACATCCTTAATTCCTTATACGGGAGTTCTTGAGGAATTGATGCTTACCAGGGCACCAGGAGAACACACTCCAAATTTCTGACCCGCGCCGGACTGCCAGGATTTGCTCTGCCATGATCCGCCACACACCTGCTTGCCGTCGAGCTGTCAGCTGTCCGCTCATCCGCTGACGAGGGTGACAGGTCGGAGAGGTTCAGGGGAATCAATGCTATAATCATTACAGAGTATAGTGGTTGCATATACAGGGGGTGACCAATACAATTGAAGACTAAGGGAGGTCGAGTCCCCGACGGGATCGTGGAAGTAGTGGAACAAGACCGAGTCTTCATTCTAACAACCACAACAACAACAACGGCAGGCTTGACAATGTTCAGAATGGAGCGAATGTCGATGAAAACTGCCATGGGGACTAGGGACACTGGTAGAAAAAGAGGCTTCCGTCCAGCCCCATTAGTCGCGAAACTGTAGGAACCGCGACTAATGAAGTCTTTAGTCGCAGTTCGGCAGACGAACCGCGACCAAAGGCTTGGGCCAGGGCGCTCGGTGGCCAGCTGGTGCACGTGAGGGGCTTTAGTCGCGGTTGGCCAGGCCAACCGCGACTAAAGGTGCCCAAAGGCCTTTAGTCGCGGTTGGCCTGGCCAACCGCGACTAAAGCTCCTCCCCTATATATACCAGTTCAGCGCACTCACTTAGCCATTTGGTGCCACTTCTCTTCACAAGGGGGTGTAGGTTTGCTTTTGGTTCCTCTTATGCACACAAGGTGTTTGATGAAATGCCCAACAGCGTGAAACAAACATGATATGAAGTGTTGGAGCCACACTTGAGGTTCCTCCTCGATCGCGGTTAGCAACTTGAACCTTTCATGCATGTGTGTCATTGATAAAATATGCATGTGTGTTGTTCATTGTTTAATTTCTATTGTTTATAGCTAGTTACTTTAACAAATGCATGATGGTTAATTATATATTTTATATTATAATAATGCAGATGAATCGGCAATGGATGTACGGTAACCGACTCTCCCGCGAGTTCACTACGGGTTTGAAAGATTTCCTCGTAGTGGCTAATGCGAACAAGCAGAAGGGTTTTGTTATCTGTCCATGTGTTGACTGTAAGAATCAGAAGGGTTACTCTTCCTCAAGAGAAGTTCACCTGCACCTGCTTCGGCACGGTTTCATGCCAAGCTATAATTGTTGGACCAAGCATGGAGAAAGAGGGGTTATAATGGAAGAAGATGAAGAAGGGGATGATTTCATCGATGAAAGCTATCTTGCTCATTTCGGTGATACTTTCATGGAGGATGCTGAAGGTGAAGGGGAAGGTGAAGGGGAAGGTGAAGGGGAAGGTGAAGGTGAAGGTGAAGAAGAGGCACGTGATGAGACCGTTGATGATCTTGGTCGGACCATTGCTGATGCACGGAGACGCTGCGAAACTGAAAAGGAGAGGGAGAATTTGGATCGCATGTTAGAGGATCACAGAAAGTCGTTGTACCCTGGATGCGATGATGGTCTGAAAAAGCTGGGCTGCACACTGGATTTGCTGAAATGGAAGGCACAGGCAGGTGTAGCTGACTCGGCATTTGAAAACTTGCTGAAAATGTTGAAGAATATGTTTCCAAAGAATAACGAGTTGCCCGCCAGTACGTACGAAGCAAAGAAGGTTGTCTGCCCTCTAGGTTTAGAGGTTCTGAAGATACATGCATGCATCAACGACTGCATCCTCTACCGCGGTGAATACGAGAATTTGAATGAATGCCCGGTATGCACTGCATTGCGTTATAAGATCAGAGGCGATGACCCTGGTGACGATGTTGAGGGCGGGAAACCCAGGAAGAGGGTTCCCGCCAAGGTGATGTGGTATGCTCCTATAATACCACGGTTGAAACGTCTGTTCAGGAACAAAGAGCATGCCAAGTTGTTGCGATGGCACAAAGAGGACCGTAAGTCGGACGGGGAGTTGAGACACACCGCAGATGGAACGCAATGGAGAAAGATCGACAGAGAGTTCAAAGATTTTGCAGCTGACGCAAGGAACATAAGATTTGGTCTAAGTACAGATGGCATGAATCCTTTTGGCGAGCAGAGCTCCAGCCATAGCACCTGGCCCGTGACTCTATGCATCTACAACCTTCCTCCTTGGTTGTGCATGAAGCGGAAGTTCATTATGATGCCAGTGCTCATCCAAGGTCCGAAGCAACCCGGCAACGACATCGATGTGTACCTAAGGCCATTAGTTGATGAACTTTTACAGCTGTGGGGCAGACCTGGTGTCCGTGTGTGGGATGAGCACAAAAAAGAGGAATTTAACCTACGAGCGTTGCTTTTCGTAACCATCAACGATTGGCCTGCTCTTAGTAACCTTTCGGGACTGTCAAATAAGGGATACAATGCATGCACGCACTGCTTACATGAGACTGAAAGTGTACATTTGCCAAATTGTAAGAAGAACGTGTACCTTGGGCATCGTCGATTTCTTCCGAAAATTCATCCAGTAAGAAAGAAAGGCAAGCATTACAACGGCAAGGCAGATCACCGGCCGAAGCCTGCGGAACGCACTGGTGCTGAGGTATTTGATATGGTCAAGGATTTGAAAGTCATCTTTGGAAAGGGTCCTGGCGGACAATCAGTTCCGAAGGGAGCTGACGGGCACGCAGCCATGTGGAAGAAGAAATCTATATTCTGGGAGCTAGAATATTGGAAAGTCCTAGAAGTCCGCTCTGCAATCGACGTGATGCACGTTACGAAGAATATTTGCGTGAACCTCCTAAGCTTCTTGGGCGTGTATGGGAAGACAAATGATACAAAGGAAGCACGGCAGGACCAGCAACGTTTGAAAGACCCTGATGACCGGCATCCGGAATGGTTTCAAGGTCGTGCCAGCTACGCTCTGACCAAAGAAGAGAAGGTCATCTTTTTTGAATGCCTGAGCAGTATGAAGGTCCCGTCTGGATTCTCGTCCAATATAAAGGGAATAATAAACATGGCGGAGAAAAAGTTCCAAAACCTGAAGTCTCACGACTGCCACGTGATTATGACGCAATTGCTTCCGATTGCTTTGAGGGGGCTCCTGCCGGAAAATGTTCGAGTAGCCATTGTGAAGCTATGTGCATTCCTCAATGCAATCTCTCAGAAGGTAATCAATCCAGAAGATCTACCACGGTTACAGAACGATGTGATCCAATGTCTTGTCAGTTTCGAGTTGGTGTTCCCGCCATCCTTCTTCAATATTATGACGCACCTCTTGGTTCACCTAGTCGAAGAGATTTTCATTCTCGGTCCTGTATTTCTACACAATATGTTCCCCTTCGAGAGGTTCATGGGAGTATTAAAGAAATATGTTCGTAACCGTGCTAGGCCAGAAGGAAGCATCGCCAAGGGCTATGGAAATGAGGAGGTAATTGAGTTTTGTGTTGACTTTGTTCCTGACCTTAAGCCGATTGGTCTTCCTCGATCGCGGCACGAGGGGAGACTAAGTGGAAAAGGCACGATCGGAAGGAAATCAACGACATGTATGGACGGCCATTCTCTGACTGAAGCACACCACACTGTACTGACCAATTCCAGCTTGGTGGCTCCGTACTTTGAGAAACACAAGAATATTTTACGCTCGGACAACCCGGGGAAGCCTGAATCCTGGATTAGGAAGGCCCACATGGAGACTTTCGGCAGTTGGTTGAGAAAACATTTAATGAATGACAATGATGTTGTAGATCAGCTGTACATGTTGGCCAAGACACCATCTTCGACTATAACGACTTTCCAAGGGTACGAGATAAATGGGAATACATTTTACACGATCGCCCAAGATAAAAAGAGCACCAACCAAAACAGTGGTGTCCGCTTTGATGCAGCAACCGAGAATGGGCAAAAGGTCACATATTATGGTTACATAGAGGAGATATGGGAACTTGACTATGGACCCTCCTTTAAGGTCCCTTTGTTCCGGTGCAAATGGTTCAAGCTAACAGGAGGTGGGGTAAAGGTGGACCAGCAATACGGAATGACAATGGTGGATTTCAACAATCTTGGTTACCTTGACGAACCATTCGTCCTAGCGAAAGATGTCGCTCAGGTTTTCTATGTGAAGGACATGAGTAGCAAACCGAGGAAACGGAAAGATAAGAAAACGATCAGTACATCATGCGATGATCCAAAGCGCCACATTGTTCTTTCAGGGAAAAGAAACATCGTGGGAGTGGAGGACAAGACAGACATGTCAGAAGATTATAATATGTTTGCTGAAATTCCGCCCTTCAAAGTGAACACCGACCCAAGCATTAAGTTAAATGATGAGGATGCTCCATGGATACGGCACAATCGTAAGCAAGCAGGGACACAAGGGAAGAAATGATGTGTAATAATTTATTGTACCAAACTTTGTTGAATGGATCATGTGAATTATATTACCCGTGATGTGTTTGGTGTCCATTTTCGAATGATTCGAGATACCACTGATGATACATGAAATTTGGAGTGATTTAGTCATACTCCTGCCTAGGCGTATAAAATTTTGAATTGAATTAGTTTTATTTTTCTGAATTTTTTGATATATTATTTGTATTTTTAACATTTTGAATTGAATTAGTTTTATTTTTCTTAATTTTTTGATATATTATTTGTATTTTTAGAATTTTGAATTGAATTAGTTTTATTTTTCTGAATTTTTTGATATAATATTTGTGTTTTTAACATATTGAATTGAATTAGTTTTATTTTTCTGAATTTTTTGATATATTATTTGTGTTTTTAACATATTGAATTGAATTAGTTTTATTTTTCTGAATTTTTTGATATATTATTTGTATTTTTAACATTTTGAATTGAATTAGTTTTATTTTTCTTAATTTTTTGATATATTATTTGTATTTTTAGAATTTTGAATTGAATTAGTTTTATTTTTCTGAATTTTTTGATATAATATTTGTGTTTTTAACATATTGAATTGAATTAGTTTTATTTTTCTGAATTTTTCGATATATTATTTGTATTTTTAACATTTTGAAAAAGAAAAAGTATTTTAAGAATACCTTTAGTCGCGGTTGGCCTGCCCAACCGCGACTAAAGGTCGTTGCGCGCGGAACGAAAACCCCGCCAAAAAGCCCTTTAGTCGCCGGTCGCCTCCCCAACCGCGACTAAAGGTTACCCTTTAGTCGCGGGTCGCCTCCCCAACCGCAACTAAAGGTCCCTTTAGTCGCGGGTCGCCTCCCCAACCGCGACTAAAGGGGGGGGCTATAAATACAGGGGCCCGACCCGTCGCGGGCATTTCTCGTCTTCTCTGCCGCGCCGAAGGCCTGCCGCCGTCGCCCTCGCCCTCGACGCCGCCCGCCGTCGCCCTCGCCCTCGACGCCGCCCGCCGTCGCCCGCCGCCCCCTCTCGCCCTCGTACGCCGCCCGCCGTCGCCCGCCGCCCCCTCTCGCCCACGACCGTCGCCCGCCGCCCCCTCTCGCCCATGCCGGCCGGCCTCCCTCGCCCACCGCGCCGCCTCTCGCCCGCCCTCAACGCCGCCGCCCGCCGTCGCCCGCCGCCCCCTCTCGCCCACGTACAGAGAGCTAGCGAGATCGTGGAGAGGGAGAGAGAATTTTTTTTTTGTTCTTTTTAATTTTAACTAGTTAATTAGTTTAACAAAAACGATAAAATAACTTAACAAAAAACGTATAACCGTAAAATAACTTAATTAACAAAAAACGTATAACTTAACAAATAACCGTAAAATTTGATAATTAACAAAAAAACGTATATACGGAGAGGGGGCGGCGAGGGGGCGGCGATGCGCGCGGTGTTTTTTTAGGGATCGAGAGGGGGCGGCGAGGGTTATACATGTGTGTTGTCCTCGCCTCCCTCTCCGTGACGCCGTCGTCTGCCGCCCCGTCTCGCGCTCTACCGCGACACCCTCTCCCACCCCTTCCTCGCCCCCTCCTTTTGCCACCGCCCTTTCGCCACCGCCACCGCCACCGCCCCCCTTCTTCACTTAATTAATTTGTTTTTACTACATGTTTTCAGGACTGACATAATGGTGGACGATAGAGCTGACCCGATTATGGACAACTATGATCCGGACGGTGAAGCACATATGTTCGGCATCATAAACGGCGATATTCTATATGTGCCGACCGGACAAGAAGAAGATGATATCTCTTCTTATCTGAACCTTGACGGTGAAGATGAAGGGCGCCGTCAGCAAGATGATGCCGAACAAACGTCGATAAACGACGATCTTCAAATGGAAGTAGCAACCACCTCCGGCGCCGAGGTATATATATATACATTGAGCCTCTGGTGATACAAACTAACTGATTTGAATAAATATGTGTGGACTAACGCGCGCGACTCTCTTTCTTATTTTAGCCCTCGGCCGGATCGTCGAAACAATCGAGTACGTCGTCAAAGCGTGGCGCAACCAAGACGATGAAACAAGGAGAAACATGCACCATCGAGGTTGTCGACAGTGCAACCGGCAGGCCGCTGGAGCCCCGCAAGAACGCCACCAAGTTTGTCAACCAATGCGGAGCCATTGTTAGAGACAACGTCTCGATCACCGTCCAGGAGTGGAATAAGCCAAAGAAGGCACGAATTGCTGGTTTCACTTTTGTCGATAAGAGAACAAAAAAAGATTGCTTCAAAAAGCTTATGGAACATTTCGTTCTACCTCCGGAATACAACAAATTCGATGAGGAGGGTAACAAGATTGAGGAAAACAAGGAGAGGAGGAGGCTAGTCAAACAGTTCGCTCTTCATAAGATGGCCGACGCATTCCGGAAATTCAAGCAAAATCTAGCCCATGACTTTGTCAAGCAGAACAAGACTCCGGATTTCAAAGGACAATATGAGAAACTGAAACATGATTGGCCAGAATTTGTGAAGCAAAAGAAATCGGAGCAGTTCATTCAAATATCGAAAAAAATAAGGAAAATGCGGCTAAGAAGGAGTACAATCATATTATGGGGCCAGGAGGGTATCGCCTTTGGGAGCCTAGGTGGGAGAAGATGGAGAACGAGCTGAGGGCGCGAGGAATCCGTCCAGGTACGGAGGGATGGGACCCAAGGGCCAAAAGCTGGTGGTACGGGCATGGGGGAACGCTGAACCCGGAGACAGGGGACTGTGTTTACCGGGGCAAAATAATTAAACCCACCCAAGCCCTTATTGACGCAATGAGGGATGCTCAAGAGGGGAAGATCAAGTTCAACAGAGAGAACGACGCGCTGACAAAAGCCCTCGGGAATCCTGAACACGGAGGACGTGTACGAGGCATGGGGCACATTCCGTGGAAAATAGGGTTCCCCCAGAACGATGACCCGTACGGTTACAGAAGCCGGAAGAGAAAGATGGATCGGGAAGCAGATGTTGTGGCGCGGTTGGCATCGGAAATGGATGTGATGAAGAAAACCGTGAGTGTACTAGTAGCCGAACGAGATGCAGCTCGGGCGCAGCATGAAGATCATCCAGCGGATCTCAGAAGCCAGCAGCGGAGAAGCAGTGTGGCTTCCACGGAGGCCCCACCGGCTGGTGCAGATGCACCGACGATCGAAATTACTGCACCGGAGCCTCTGGTGGTCGAAATTACTGCACCGGAGCCTCTGGTGGTCGAAATTACTGCACCGGAGCCTCCTCGCTACCCCGTGGACGATATAAAGGAGATGAAAGAATGTCATCTGTATTATCCTATCGGGAACATGTCCATGAAGGTAGCCATCGGCAGTGCTTTACCATGTTTACCTGGAGCACTCCACCACAACAACCCCATTCAAGATGGCTATGCTCGTGTCACGGTGGAGGACATAGTCCAAGGGTTTGAGGACCTGGAGATTGACATTGCTACACCTGAAGGGGAGAAAAGACTTGGAGATGTCAAGCGCCATTTCATTCTATGGCAAAAGAAGTTTATCAAGTTTCCAGGCGAGGCGCCAAGGACAACAAGTCCACCCCCCTACGGTGGTGGCGGTTCACCTACACCTCCGTCACGTCAGCCGACGCCCCCCAGTCCACAACGTCCGGCGGGTGATCAGACGCCGCCCCCCAGTCCTCGTCCGGCGGGTGATCAGACGCCGCCCCCCAATCCACCTCCGGCAAAGAAGCAGAAGCAGTCCTGGATTATTAACCCGGACCCTTATGTACCTAAGACCACAAAGGTACCGGAGCCATCATTGAAGCCTCTCCCCACAAGGCCTTGGGAACGTAGTGCCGAGGAAACTGCCGCGGCCGCGGCTGCTGATCATGAGAAATGGAAGGCGGACTGCAAGAAGAAAAGAGAGCCCGAGCCCAAGCCAGTATTTTCTGATGAGCAAAAGAAGTGGGCTAAGTCATTTTTGAGCACACCGTCCCAAGCCGCGAAGAATCTGCCTGACGACTATGCACGTGAACTTCGTAGGCAGGCACTCATGTTGAAGGAGAAGAAAGAGCGGGCGGAGAACCAGGAGAACAAAGCCTTGGAGGAGGCCGAGAAAACGGAATTAGAAAGTAAAAAAAGCGGGAAACGAGTTGCCCAGCTCGGGGAACAAAGTAAACAATCGATTGCCCCGCTTATAGTGAAAGCCGCCGGTCCGGATGACCCCGATATCATAGCAGCTGCGGCAGCACATGGATTGACTGTAACGAGTGCCAGAGAACAAGCGGCCAACTTAGGTATTACTCTTCGTGAACTGTTAGGCCTTGATGAGGCGCCAGTGAAGGAGGTAGTAATTACATATGTGAAGAATGGGCCTCTCGTCGAGCCTGCGCAGGAAGAGGATCTACCTCCACAAATGAAAGGTCTGCTGAAATGGTACAAGGGTTACATAAAAAATAAAAACGCCAAAGAATATATTTATGCGGAAGTTAGATATGAGCATCACTTCAAACATTACTATGTACAAATTCATCTGAGTGAATTGTTCCAGCTTTTCAATCTGCGCGAGCTCGACAAATCTATCATCAGTTGCTACGTTCTGTAAGTGATTTATTTCTACCCCATCTCGTTCATATTGCCTGCACTATATATATGTCCTAACTATATTGTTGTGTCCGCTATTATACATGCAGAATGAAGATTAAGGAATGCAGAGTAAGGAACATCCATGATGTTGGGTTCATTGACCCACACATCGTTAATGGATATGTGTTGGAGCATCACCCCGCCGACATGGAGGCAGACCTGTGGCAGTTTCTTACAAAGCAGGAACTCAAAAGTGATATTCTATTTCCTTACCATTTTGGGTGAGTGTTTCTGTCTTGAGCACATTCTCTTTTGTTTACTCCATGCATGGTATGTGGCCGGCTAATCGATGAGTTATGCATGACGTACTGTGCATGTATCGTGTCCGCAGGTTCCACTGGATTCTGCTAGTAATTAAAGTTGACACCTCAGAATGTCTCGTCCACGACTCTCTGAATAAGGATCCAAAGCTTTGGGTCGACATGAGAAGAATGCTGCAGAAGTAATTATTTTCATTCATTTGCGCTCTATATCGATCGGCCTATTTCGTTCATTTCCTAATATCAAGTAACTAATAACTCTCTTGTTCATTTAATTTTCTTTGCCTCGTAGGGTTTGGAGACGGTTCGTAGATACAAAGGTCGGTGAATTCAAAAAAGAGCTAGAATTCAAAAGGGCAAAGGCTAAGAATGGTGAGGATATTCAGCCAGCGGGGACCAATCTATGTGCATACTATGTCTGTGAGATGATCCGGAGATACACCTCTGAGCGGGTTCCGAGTGATACCAATGCTCAGAGGAATAACCTCCGGATGATGCTTAGTCCAGAAGCTCGCTTCCGACCACTTCAAGAGGAACTAGCTGGATGGTTCAGGAGGGAAGTCCTCCATCCTAAAGGAGAACACCATTACGAGGACGTAGAACTTTATATGCATTAAATTATGTATGGAAACTTGTTCAAAATTGTATATGGTCATCCGATGATATTGAATATATATTGTATATTCCTCTTGAATTCTTTTTGGTTCTAATTTCAAATTTGTTTGAAATTGTACATTCATATGCATGTATGTAGTACCGTAGAATATGTGAAACTCCTTCAAAATTAAAATAAAGCACAAAAGAAATAAAACAATACAAATTAAACAGAAAACAGGTTTAGGGGGGGGGGGCTAAAACCCTAAACCTGCGGCGGCCTTTAGTCGCGGTTGGCCAGAAGAACCGTGACTAAAGGTCCTCCGCCCCGACGGCCGCCTGGCGCCCACGTGGACGGGCCTTTAGTCGCGGTTCTTAAGCAACCGCGACTAAAGGGTGGGGCCTTTAGTCGCGCCCGTTCGGTCGCGGTTGCGCAACCGCGACTAATGGCAGTTGCGAACCGCGACCAAAGGCCCTTTTTCCACCAGTGGGAGCCCCTTGGTAACTGAGCGCTAGTAGGAACATTTAACACTTGAACTTCACCTAATGCTACCTTTTCCTGGACAAAGTGCATGTCTATCTGTAGGTAAAGCTGAGCCCTTCCTCTACTCAATCAAAATTGTCTGTATTTCACCATGGGTAGTTCTTGTTCACAGCAAAACTAAATTTCAGGCATCAAAGCATGCATGCTCTCACAGTCTTCCATCCTTAGAACCACAAAATCGTTCAAATTACATGCTTTTTTTGGTCAGTATCAAGGAAAAGCTTGTGATTGGCCAGCATTATGTTTGCTGCTTTGATTATATCAGATAAATTGCATGCTAATGCGAGGGGGGTTGACTGTACAGATCACGAGCAAAGTCATGTGACCAAATTCTGCTGTTTTACTCTCTTACATTAGTGATTGACAGAATAAAGTTGCCAAGGGGGGATGTGAGGGAAAATGAAGTGTAGATTCAGCTACAATTAGGCTTTCATTTGTTTCTCTGGTCAGTACTACAGAGGGAATGCTTCTGATTCCAGCACTATCGGTTGCTTTGGTTATATTAGTTGTGTGCTGCCCATGAATCCTGATGTTATTAGCCCCTTAGGTTCCTGATTTAATGAGTACAACGACATGATTGAGGCGAGAAGAGGGGAAACTGGTGAGCGAGTGAAGTGTAAGTTCAGCTGAATTACTCTTTGGTTAGTACACGGAGAAAATGCTTGTGATTGGTCAGAATTTTATGCTTTGCTTGATTATATGGCTCCTAACGCAAGTGCTTGGGCATTCTGCATCTGTGATATTGATACTAACGGACAATGGTACATATCAATAGCAGGGAAATAGTCTTAGTACTGATCAATTACTCTTTGTTTGATTTATTGTGCAGGGATCCCTAATATGTTGAATGTGCTCTTGAACATCCCTTTTCTTTTTGTCGGAATCGCCAAGCTCATCTTGTGCCAATACAAGAACTACTTCACGCTATGGTGCTCACTCAACGCCCATACCAATTTTTATTCCTGTTCTGACTCGCTTATGTTTTGAAGCACTCTGATGTTGATCCTGCTGGCAGCTTGCAGGGGGAGCTCTGGAGTTGGACACTCTCCTTTGCTGGTTTCACTGCTGTCGGTATTGGTTCATCCTACTACCATCTCTACCCGAACGATGCCACCTTAGTTTGGGACAGATTGCCTGTGAGTCTTTCCTAGATCTTCTGTGCCGTAGATCTAACATTCAGCATCATGATATTTACATCATCATGTCCTATTATGTATAGTCCCAAGCTTGTTGCCAATACATGTACACAGTGCATAGTCCCCAGACCCTAGGAGTTGCTCCTTCTTTCTTGATTTTAAATACTGTGAGCGCTGACATATAAGCTTATTTCTCTAGATGACGATTGCTTTCACGTCTATCGTGGCCATTTTCATCATTGAAAGGGTTGATGGTAGGGCAGGAACAAAGTCCCTTGCACCCCTTGTTATTGTTGGTGCACTGAGCATCCTGTATTGGAGGCAAGATCTTTTGATTTTTTATCCTTCTCTCAGAAATATTTCCTTCCTTTAACTTAACTTTCTTCTCTATTATGTAGTTTCTTTGATGATCTTCGGCCATATGCAGTAATCATGGTTTTTAATTTCAGTTTCAACAAAATTTCAGCACCAACTAAAATCACTGAAATTCAGTGGAATTCAGTTATTTCAATTTGCATTTCAGCCAAAAGGCCGAAATATTCATTTGAATTTAATTAATATTTGAAATTTTCAAAAAATATTTTAAAAAATGTTTCATTTCTTGTGTACTACTGAATTTGCTGAAATATTTTGACCGAAACGTATTATTTCAATGTCTACTGAAATTAATGAAATTCAGTGAATTTCAGTGTCATTGAGCACCGCTTAAGAAGAATGACAAGCGTGACCAAAAATCAGTTTGGTTTCATGCCTGGGAGGTCGACCATGAAAGCCATTTTCTTGGTACGATAACTTATGGAGAGATATAGGGAGCATAAGAAGGACTTGCATATGGTGTTCATTGACTTGGAGAAGGCCTATGATAAGATACCGCGGAATGTCATGTGGTGGGCCTTGGAGAAACACAAAGTCCCAGCAAAGTACATTACCCTCATCAAGGACATGTACAATAATGTTGTGACAAGTGTTCGAACAAGTGATGTCGACACCGATGACTTCCCGATTAAGATAGGACTGCATCAGGAGTCAGCTTTGAGCCCTTATCTTTTTACTTTGGTGATGGATGAGGTCACAAGGGGTATACAAGGAGATATCCCATGGTGTATGCTCTTTGCGGATGATGTGGTGCTAGTTGACGATAGTCGGACGGGGGTAAATAGGAAGTTAGAGTTATGGAGACAAACCTTGGAATCGAAAGGGTTTAGGCTTAGTAGAACTAAAACCGAGTACATGATGTGCGGTTTCAGTACTACTAGCTGTGAGGAGGAGGAGGTTAGCCTTGATGGCCAGGTGGTACCTCGGAAGGACACCTTTCGGTATTTGGGGTCAATGTTGCAGGAGGATGGGGGTATTGATGAAGATGTGAACCATCGAATCAAAGCCGGATGGATGAAGTGGCGCCAAGCTTCTGGCATTCTCTGTGACAAGAGAGTGCCACAAAAGCTAAAAGGCAAGTTCTACAGGACGGCGGTTCGACCCGCAATGTTGTATGGCGCGGAGTGTTGGCCGACTAAAAGGCAACATGTTCAACAGTTAGGTGTGGCGGAGATGCGTATGTTGAGATGGATGTGTGGCCACACGAGGAAGGATCGAGTCCGGAATGATGATATACGAGATAGAGTTGGGGTAACACCAATTGAGGAGAAGCTTGTCCAACATCGTTTGAGATGGTTTGGGCATATTCAGCGCAGGCCTCCAGAAGCTCCAGTGCATAGCGGACGGCTAAAGCGTGCGGAGAGTGTCAAGAGAGGGCGGGGTCGACCGATTTTGACATGGGAGGAGTCCATTAAGATAGACCTGAAGGATTGGAGTATCGACAAAGAGCTAGCTATGGACAGGGGTGCGTGGAAGCTTCCTATCCATGTGCCAGAGCCATGAGTTGGTTGCGAGATCTTATGTTGTTGTTGTAGTGAATTTCAGTGAAATCTCACTGAAAGTGAAAACCATGGAAGTAATCCAGTTTGTTCCATGCATTGTAAACCTGTGATGGCTATAGTTATTCCACCAATGTATACACATTCAAGCTACTGGTTGTGGACAGCAGGTTAGTGTTATTGTCTCTCAATATCACCAGGGTGTATGCAGTTCCATTATTTGTGTGGATAGCTATATGTGATTCAAGTTAATGTACTGGGTTATTTCATAGTCGGTTTTCTCACAGCATAAGAACTGGTGATACCTTTTTCTTCTTGCAGCCTGTACTCATGATGCTTGGTTATAAAAAACTCACTAGAATTTTCAATGTTCCCCTTAAGTTCTTATTCTCTCAATACCATTGACCTGTGCCAAAATGATTCCTTTTGCCCAGTCATGTCTGCTGTTACCTAGAAATTTATAAAACAGTCAGCAGTCCCAACTAATATAAATGTGTATTAATTGCTACTTTCTGGTTGTTGGCCCTTGATGAAGTTGCTACAAGAATGAGTTATGTAGAAGCATAAGAGCAATTTAAACATAGGCCACTGCAAGCATTTATTCTAAGCACACTTTTTTGCGAGGGTTTTGTAAGCGCATAGATACTTCTGTTCTGATTTTTCAAATTGATTTCAGGATTTTACCTTCTTGCCAAAGTAGAAGAGGCTGCGGACAAACCTATATATAGGTGGACACATGACATTGTTAGCGGACATACTCTTAAGCATCTATGTGCTGCGATGGTACCTGTTTTCTTCACTCTTATGTTGGCAAAGAGGACAATTGAACCTTACAGGTATACATCAACTTACTCAATGCATTGCTTGAGTCTATTTTTGTATAGTTTTAGTTGGATTGAACCACTTTAATTCGATCTTGGTATTCCTCACTCTTCTTTGAGCATACAAATACACCAAGTGTTACCAAATATCAATAATATTGCCATTCCACTGCTTTACCAAAATTTTGATGTTTTCGCTCTTTATGAGGTTGGTTTTTGTTTACTTTGGTTACTACTCCCTCCGTTCCTAAATATTTGTATTTTTAGAGATTTCAAATGGACTACCATATACAGATGTATATAGACATATTTTAGAGTGTAGATTCACTCATTTTTCTCCGTATGTAGTCACTTGTTGAAATCCCTAGAAAGACAAATATTTAGGAACGGAGGGAGTAGAATGATACCAGAATAAGACATCTGCAGTTAAATTGTTGGTGTTTATAACATGAACCAAAACTTGCACGGGTAGTTCTTAGCAAACTTTTCATGATGTGCTTCTGTTTATTCAAACGATATAATAGTACTCTGGTTTGCTTCCAGAGATCAATGTTCGCATTCATCATGTGTATGTAGTTTTGGCAACAACTCCACCAAATTGAATAGGCCTTGGATCTATGTATCCATGTGACTAATGTTTTTTCCTCTGTCATGCAGGGTAAGCTTACTCCAGATGTGGAAGATCAGTTGGAGAGAATGCCGTTCCAAAGATAGCAACACTGTAGATGTCAAATATGATTGTGCTGCAGTTTTAACTACGTCTGAACAACAGTAGATGCATGTTTTTCATATGTACCCCTGAAGTGTAAAAATAGCATAAATATGAATACAGGAGCCCCTGCCTGCACAGTTGTGTATTATTGCCTGCTAATCGAAGTTCGTATGTGGTTGTTCCTGATCAAATCTTGTACAGGGAGGAAAAATGTATATCAGTGGCCTCATTAACTCTTTGTGCTAGTTTTTAGGAACCTCCAATCTGAGACTGCATCCGCTTCAGTTGTTGCTGCTCTTCGGAGTTCAGTAAGATGCATGCTATGGGCTTGACATCTTCCGTGTGTGCACGATAATTTATTTGATTGCCTGTCTAAGTGATGGATGGATAGTTCAGGTTTCTTACTCTTTCAAAAGAAAAAAAAGGTTCGGGTTTTTAGCACAGAATAAGAAGGAGTGCATCATCAATTTCGGATACAGGGGCACATAACAGCGATATAGAGGCGGGAGCTCTGGACCCAGATTTGCCCCGTTTTATCATGCAATTGTTGCCATGAATTGGGAACTCTAGATTCTGATTCCAGGTTCCATGTATTCGTTTTGATAGAGGTATACGGCTGATTCCAGCAGTAAAAATGGCATTTTTGTGTAACACAATAAGCATGATGATCTGCCATGCCATAGTAATGCAAATGATCATGGCAATATGATGACTGATGGTCTTCTGTAGCATAGCAGGGGAATGGACACTATTTGTAAGCAAGCGGCAGTTTTGCCACCACCACACAACGCATACATTGTGTTGGCTGGGTGAAACGATCCATACTCCATGATCTTTGTTTCCGAGATATTAGAGTAAACCAATAGAAAAGGCATATTTTGCTTCAGTGAATTTTTGAGGCTATAGATGGACCTGCCCCTGTTGAGCCAACATCGGAGAAGAGCCAATATAGGCTTGGGAGGAGTGCTAGGACCGGAACAATGGGAAGGAACTGATCGAAAAACCGACAAGGGATTTGTCGGATTTTGGGGTAAAATGCAGGATAGTTTAGAAGATAATCGCTTCTACTTCTAAGTAATCTAAGAAAGTAAGTTTTGGCGAATTTTCTCATACTCTTTATTCACGATGGGTGCAGTAGGTTATCCAACGGTGCACGTCTGATGGCAAGATCTAATGGCTGCTGTTACTTGGCTTATTTCTTTAGTTACTGTTTATTGCAATTTAGTTCAGCCAGGGGCTTTGCTTAGACCATTTACCTCATATTTTACTCTTGGTGATCGCTGAACCAACAAGGGATAACCGACTGTGCCATTCACTTGTGTTTCTCTGATAGATGACTGAGGGATATATGTTGAGATTCCTAAAATTCCATGAGCAAGAAGTATCCAAAAAGTCCATTACGAAATTGTAAGATTACGAAATAGTGCAGGCAAGAACAATCAATCTGTTTTCCCAAATTGTTCTCTCATCTAAACCTATGTCTGCACAATCCCTTGCGGCCATGCATTTTGGTGGATCAAGGTTCACAATAGTTAGAATGTCGCGGCGGCTTTCACAGTCTGACCAATCACCATGGCTTTCACTGCTGCTGACAAGATGTTACGAAGTATAGTCCATGTCACCACTCACGACTCATCATGCTATATATCCCATCAAGGGGAGCGTGCTTCATCAATTTTTGTCCTCATGGAGAACCTTGAAATTTTCCTAGGAAGATTAATAGCTGTGGCCTTCATCAGATTTTGGTTAGACGAGCTATTGGCAGTTTGCAGGGCCGGAACATGTACCATGGTTGTTATCGGCTTTCACAAGTTACTCCTTGTATTGACCAGTTCATTAGGTGCAACCGTGCAAGTGCAGTTCACGATGATCGACACAACAATATGCAGTAGTGGAAAAGGGACCAGAGCAGGAAGCAGTAGCAGAAGCATGAAAAGCAGAGGTAGCCAAGCTTGACGACAGCAACAACCGACGCAGATAGAGCATTGACGACAAAGCAACCAGGCACAACAACCAGCGGTAGTGGCACAACCATGCACAACAACAATAGAGGTCTGGTGTTGTATGTGCCTCGCTGCAAATCAATGACATATATCAACAAGAATGTATGCCACCGCCAAAAATAAACAAACAATCTTATATTTCTTTACAGAGGAAGTACGCGGTATAATCTTTTCGTATTGTTTAATATGACCAAAAAGGGCGGGGTTCAGCTATGAGCTATCTCAACAGTAATGAGCAAGGTCTAGCATCCATCTGCAACAAATAAATAAATGCTAAGGAAGGGTGTCTCCTATAGCTAACACCACAATAGCTATCAGAGTTCTAGAGCAAAACACAACTGAACAAATTCACAGAGAAATAGCTGCACTAGAGGGATTAATGCGTCATCAATTTGAGATACAACATGATCAATATTTAATATGGGAGCTGTGGACCACTTCCCCTATTTTGTCATGCAACTATTGCCATGGATTGGGAGCCCTGTATTCAGATTTCAGAGTTCCATGTTTCCTTTTTGACAGAGGTGACCGGGCGATTCTAGTGAGTACAAAATGATCGTAAATTCCATAAATTTGTTCGGGAGTTTGAAAAAGTGTTCCTGTTCCAAAATTTGGTCGAAAATTTCAAAAAATGTTCATATTTACAAGTTTTGTTCGGAGTTTCGAAAAATGCTCTATTTCCGAAATTGTTTGCAATTTTAAAAAATGTTCCTTTTTTCAAATTTTGTTCTGCAGTTTCAGAAAATGTTCGCGTGAAAAAGTTGTTCGTGTTTCCAAATTTTGTTTTGAAATTTGAAAAATTGTTCCTGTTCAATTTTTTGGGTAGTTTAAAAAATGTTTTCCATTCTAAAAAATATGTTCGCATCTCCAAAATTCATTTGTGTGTTGAAAAATGTTTGAGTTTTCTCAGAATTTGTGAAAAAAATAATGTTCGCGTTTGATAAAATATTCGCGTCTTCTTTTTGAGAAAAACGTTTTGTGTTCGAATTTTTAAAAGATGTTCGGATCGGCGTTTTAGTTTTCTTAAGATTTTACAATGGTCTGTGGTCAACAAAGCTAGCTAGCTCAACTGGTTCGAGGCGCATGCTCCTAAACAGTTCGCCAGAGAGATGGGCTGGCCCAGTCTATCGATCCCCTATGCAATCGCTCGACTGCTTGACGCAGAGAGCGTCACATAGGAGCTCCCATAAAAACCGGCAATTTTGAAAAAAGAAGACACTTGTGGGCTTGAACGATTCTGGCCCAGCGTCTTCCTCGTCCCTGCCGCCTCGCTCGCGCACACCCGCACGCCTCCCGCCTCGCCCAGGGAGCAGGTCGTGGACACCCCTTCTCATAGCCCCCGTCGCACCGTGACCTTGAATCATCGTCGCACCGTGCCCGGCTCCCACCTTTGTCCCGCTTGAGGGCGCCACCGTTGCAGCGCCATAGCATCCCTCGTCGTCGGTAGCTGCACCATCACCACCATGGACTGGGAGCTCTGCAATCAGACTTTAAAGTTCCAAGCTTTCTTTTGGACAGAGTTGAGTGGTGGTTCCAGCGGTAAAAAATGCATTTCCATGGAAGGGAACACACAATAAGCATGATGATATGCCATGCCATGGTAATGCAACTGATCATGCCAATATGATGACCTGATGATCCCTTTGGCAGCTGAGGAATCGAGACTATATATATACAAGCAGGAGTTTTCCCCTCACCAAACAATGGAGGTCGTTTGTTGGCTCGGTGAAATGGTCCATACTCCACACCTTTGTTCTGATATTAGAGTAAACCAATAGAAAAAAATTATTTTGATTCACCGTATTTGTGAGCGAATAGACGGAGCTCATGTTGACCCACTGTGGAAGTCGTTCTGGGACTGGAATTATTGGAAGAAATTGCTCAAGAACCGACAAGAGATTGATCTGATTTGGTGGTAAAATGCGGAATAATAGTTAAGAATAATACCAAAAAAGGCTTCCGTGTAGGGCAAATAAGCCATGACGGGCTCGAATGCGGTGCGCGTGTACGCGCCAGGTTTGGCCCATGGCAGACATGGGCGCGTGCGTGTGTGACCAAGTGCGTGTGTGTGTGTGTCCGCGTGTACGTGCGCATGGGCCGTTGTCTGTTGGCGAGGAGCGTGGAGTAGTGACCGCGTCGGGCGCGGGACTCGGGCGTGGCAACTGTGTACGTGCGCGTCGGGTACGTGGGCCTGGGAGCGCGGGAGATGTGGGGCGTGAGTGGGTGCATGTCAGTGCACGCCCGTATAAAGCCTGCTTCCTCCTCCACGTTGTAGCTCGCCGGAGTTGAGTTCATGCTCAAGAAGGAAAACGCCGTTCGAGCGGCGCGGCGTTCGTGCGGCGGCAAAACCTATGTCCATTATTCCATCTTCCTCCTCATTTCTTCTTTGCTTTGTGCCAGATTTGAGTGCCAAAGAGAGAGACAGAGAGAGAGAGCTTCGGTGAGAGGGAGAGCTAGGGCTAGACACCAACAATTGGCATGAGAGCTTCGGTTCGAGTGTTCGCCGGCGGCCATGGCGCTTGTTCCGCCCGGTGGTGGTGGTGGAAGTTACTCGCTGCCGGTCCCGCCGTTGACGACGACGAACTACATCTCCTGGGCAATCATGGTGGAGGCGCTCCTTGATGCCCAGGGGCTGTGGTGCGGTGGTTCCGGCGGATGGCAAGGCGGTGGACGCCGGAAAGACCAAGACAGCGAGGGCGTTGCTGCTCGCAGCGCTGTCAGAGGAGGTGCTACTTCCGTTCTCGACGAAGCCCACCGCGAAGGAGGTATGGGACTCCCTCAAGGTGCGCTTCGTCGGTGCCGATCGGGTGCGGGCGGCCCGGCTTGCGTCGCTCCGTGGCGAGTTTGATCGGCTGCGGATGGCGGACGGCAAGGACTTGGACAGCTTCGCTGGGAAGCTCGGTGCCATGACAACACGATACGCACGCCTGGGGGAGGTGCTAGAAGATGCCACACTCGTGAAGAAGCTGTTGGACTTGGTCCCCGACTGCCTGTACCCCGCCGTCACCGAAATAGAGAAATTCTGCGACGTGGATGACACGGCGTTCGAGGAGGCCTTGGGGAGGCTCAAGGCATTCGACGAACAGACCCGGCGTCGCAGGCACGACGGCGAGGTGCTGTTGTACACGGCGGCGCAGTGGTAGGCACTGCAGCGCAGGGAGGGCAGTGTCGGCTTCAACGACCACGACGACGACGGCGCGGCGAGCATGGCGTCTGACGGTGGCGAGAAGAGGGGAGGCCATTGCTACAACTGCGGGCAGCGCGAATACTTCAAGTGTGATTGCCCGAGGCCCAGGAAGCCGGCGGCGGCGGAGGAACAGGCGCTGCTGGCGGACGTCGGCGTCGAGGACACTGGCCTCCTTTGAGCCATGGCTTAGGGGGTGAAATGTAGGGAAAATAAGCCATGGCAGGCTCGAACACAGTGCGCATGTACATACGGTGGACGCGTTGGGTTCGGCCCGTGGCAGACTTGGGTGCATGTGTGCGTGACAAAGGGCATGTGCGTGTGTGTGTGTGTGTCCGCGTGTACATGCGCGTGGGCCGTTATCTGTTGGTGAGGAGCATGGAGTAGTGACCACGTCGGGCGCGGGACTCGGGCCGTAGCGACTGTGAGTGTGCGCTTCGGGTACGCGGGCCTGGGAGCGCGGGACATGGGGATTGCGTGAGTGGGGTGTGTGGGAGCGCGGCGCGGCGTGTCAGTGCATGCCCATATAGAGCCTGCTCCCTCCTCCTTGTTGTAGCTCGCCGGAGCTGAGTTCGTGCTCAAGAAGATAAACGCCAT
Source organism: Triticum aestivum (assembly GCF_018294505.1). NCBI lineage: Eukaryota > Viridiplantae > Streptophyta > Magnoliopsida > Poales > Poaceae > Triticum > Triticum aestivum. Next base: position 823,961,511 of record NC_057801.1, on the reverse strand, counting down.
TCGAGCGGCGGGGCATTCGTGCGCCGGCAAAACCTGTGTCCCTCCTTTCATTTTCCTCCTCGTTTCTTCTTTGGTTTGTGCCAGAGCTGAGTGACAGAGAGAGAGCTCCGGTGAGAGGGAGAGCTAGGGCTAGACACCAACATTCTTCCCTACTTTAAGCATCACATCCAAACTGATACAAGGTGACAAGGAGAACCGAAATAGCTGAGAATAATCGCCTCTACTTCTAATAATTAATCTAAGGTACTGTGTTTTGGAGAAATTCTTCCTTATTATTCACGATGGGAACGACATATTTAGTCGGGTCAGTTCAGCAATTACCAAATGTAAAAGATGAGGTAAGTGGCCTAAAAAAAGCCCCACTAAAGCAATAAGCCGATTGACATCAGCCACTGGATATTCATATCACACGTGCACCGTTGGATAACTTAATGTGCCCTTCACTTGCGTTGATCTGATGGATAACCAAGGGATATATGTTGACATTACCTGTTGTAGAGTGAAACCCTAAGAGGGATCTTTTCACATTTTGAGGAGGAAAAGGAGATGAACACCAAGAACACAAAGAGAAAATCACTCCTACAAAACCCAATTACACATCCACTAGAATTGCAAGCCCATAGATCCACAAGAATACAAGCACAATCAAAGGAAACAAGTAGTAGGTAAAGGTTCTTCCCACTCCTAAGGAGGTGAGGTCTTGATGATAATCTTCTCCAAGTGGAGGTCTTGAAATCCACAAGCCGATCCTCTCCTAAGAGGACTTGACCTCCAATGGAGTGGTAGAAGGAGCAAAGCTCTCAAATATCTCATATATGTCTTTGCTAACCCTAAACATGACCCTAGGTAAGGAATATATAGGCTTGGGGATGAAGTGGACCAAGTGGAGGTCCAGCAGCCAATCTCAGCCGGCCATCCTGTAGGGCCCGTGCACACGGGGATCCTCTGTGCACGGTCCACGCCCGTGCGCACGGGTGCTACAGCGGCCTGGGCCTGTGTGCACGGGGAGTGCATCATGTGTCCAGTATCCCCCTGGACGGCCCGTGCGCACGGGGTCTTGGGGGCCCGTGGGCACGGGGTCGCCTAGGAGGTGCTGGACTGCTCCTTTTGGTCTTCTTCCTCTTTGGTGACTTGGGGTGTCTCTCATCCTCCTTGGTGATGCTCCTCAGCTGCATGGAAGTGTTCTTCTTCATACCTTATGATACATACAACATTTTGGTGAGGTAGCAAGCAAGTTCCATGCATATCCATATGCATGTCAAGTAAGAAGGAGTTTACCTTAGTTTCCATTGCGCGTGCTCGAGCTCTTGTCATAAGTCTGTGTGGTGATTGATGCGTTGGTGTAGAGTCCATGTGGATGATGAAAGGATGCTCCGCATCATTACTTGACAAGGAGTCCATGAGAATGAAGTATCCTAACAGTCCATTAGGAAATTATAATATTAGGAAAGACTCCAATTGTAGAAGGATGTCTGATCGTATTATTAAGAGAATAGGAAAAGTCAAGGCGTTAAGGGCCTGAGCTTCCATTGTATAAGGATGACATGTGTCCATGTTCGAGGCACGCAAGAACAATCAATCTGATTCCCCAGGTTATCCTCTCATCTAAACCTGTGTCTTATGCAATCCCTTGCGGCCATACATTTTCTAGTGGATCAAGGTTCACAACAGTTGGCATTAGAGCCAACCACTGCTAGGAAAAACGCTACCAGTAGCGTGTTTTTTTGCATACCAGTAGCGTGTGTACCCGCGCTACTACTAAAACGCTACAGCTAACTTTTAGCAGTAGCGCGTTTTTTACCCCGCGCTACGGCTAAAAAAATTAGTAGTAGCGCAGTGCACCCACGCTACCACTATTCAGCACCTATGCTACTACTATCTAAGTACTAGTAGCACCCCACTTACACCTATGCTACTACTATCCAAGTACTAATAGCCCCCCATTTTTTCCCACGCTACAACTAACTAACTAGAAATTAAAAAAAAAGTCAGATGCAATATTCATGGATGGAAATCAAGACACGTCCAGTGTAAATGAACTAAGTTCACAAAACCATCTTAACACTTGTAGCATTCATGGATACAACATTGAACATCTCAACTCAAGATCACCAGATCCCATTTAAGATCAGATGCAAACAACTAGACCACTTCTCTAGATGTATCTACCAAGGCTCGGAGTTCAAACGTCGATGGGTCTGAACACTCCCTCCCGCCGGACGGTGACGTCGAGGTCCTCCACCTCGGCGACCTCCGGTGTCGCAATGACCTTGATGATCATCTGTGCGGTGCAATCGCCGGGCTTCATGATGAAGTTCGTCTCCAAGTGGTTTTTTGAGGAATTAACAGTGGGAGAGAACTCCCACTGTGAATGCATATATCTATATAAATGGGGTGTTTACATAGACATACCTTACAAACTCACTAGCTTCATACCCTGTGTGAAACCACCAGGGGTGGGCAGCTACACCAATCAAGCTTTAACAGTAGTGGACTAAGCGTATGTTACAAGATAAAGAAAAACACAGAGAGAGGACTCAACTAAGTGTGTCACAATATGAGAGCAGGGCAGCTCTACGTGCCACCTTCACTGATGCGGAGCATCCTACGGACATCACCATGTCAAGAGTCCATTTGGCAAGTGACACGTGCGACATCTACTTTACATACACAAAGGTGAATCATCTCCTTTACACGTGCTCACTTGACACTCTCGAGGATAGTATACTACTTGACACTTCTCCTGTGTGCATGCATAGGTATTGTCGGAACCTCACGGATGTCGAGGAGGAGTGCGAGCGCAAGTGTACGTCTACACCATCCGCGAGGGAAGCATGGAAGAGAAGACGAAAGAAAGGAGAAGAAGACGGAGCAGCGGCTGAAGCTAGCCCGGACATCCGGACCGTCGTCCGGATCATCCGGACCCAGCCGGATCATCCGGGTCCCCCTCCGGATTATCCGGATAACCGCGCTGAGGATACCCGAAGGTTTCTCCTGTAGCCGGATCATCCGGGCCACCTCCCGGATCATCCGGACGACGGCCGGATCATCCGGACCCCCATCCGGATCATCCGGGCCTTGCCTGCGTGCAACGTTTCGGGCCGAGGCCCATGTACCCATTCGCCCCCTCACTTACCCCTTCACCCACTAAACTATAAATAGACCTCCTCCTCCCCATTTTTAGGGTTAGCAAATATGATAGCTCATTCTTAGGTGAGCTTTGCTCCTACCTCTACTCTTGAGAGAGAGAGACTACCACTCCCATGGAGTTCAAGCCCTCCATGTGAGAAGATCCTGCGGGATATCATCAAGACCCCCTTGTGGGAAGATCCATCTAGGATATCATCAAGACCTCCTCTTGGAGATGAACCTTACCTTGTATCTTTCCCTTTGTTGTTCATGTACCTTGTGATCTTGTGTGTTTGATTGTCTAGTGGATGTGTGATTTGGACTTGTTCTTGAGTGTTTCCCCTTGTGATTTCTCCCCGTTCTTCCCCGTGTTCATCGTGTTCTTCGAGGGATCCCGCTCCAAACGTGAAAGATCGACGCTATAGGGTTCCACCCTACATCATCTTGGTATCATGAGCCACGTTGATCACGTTTTTGGAGCCCCTACCCCTCTTTTTCTAGCTTGATTTTGTTGTTTTCGTCCTAAATCCGAAAATCCCCACCAAAAATAGCCCCAATCTTTTTTGTGATTTGTTGGTTTGATGATGTTTTGTTGATTTTGATCCGTGGATTTGCTTGGTTTCAAGTGGATCTAGCATTTTCCCAAGTTTCCCCACCTTCTATCCACGAAATCCCTCAAATTTTGCCCCGAAAATCATCCATTTCCGCCCAAAAATTCGTCCCCGAGAGGAAATCCCGAGCAGTTTGACCTGCCCGGATCATCCGGACCTTCTCCCGGATCATCCGGACACCTCCCGGATCAGCTGGACCCTCTCCCGGACGTCCGGATACCCCATGCAGAAAACAGAACCGGAGCTGACAAACCCGGATCATCCGGATGTACACCCGGATCATCCGGACCTAGCCCGGATCATCCGGACCTCCTCCCGGATGTCCGGTTAACCCTGACACTGACTCGGCTGAAATCTTATTTTGGCCGTAACTAATTCATCCGAACTCCGTTTTTGACGTTCTTTAGCTCGTTTTGAAGCTATTGACAATACCCTATCCACAAAATACCACCAACATAATTTTGACTCCATCATATTTTTCTGAAATTTGGAAACTTTGCCTAGGCCCTCCACCATATCATCCGCATTACCACCATCGACTTCCGCAACCTAACCCATTTTGTTCCCCATTGCATATGTGGTTGTTGAGTTGTGACTAGAGTCTCCTAAGGTGTTTCGGCTACTTAGGGACAATTGCTTCTTCATCAACCACCACCACCACTTCCGCATAGATGTGCCCACCATACATTTCAACCCCAACTTAACCCCAATTTTGTTTGAGTTGTGGCTTGTGTCTCCTAAGGTGTTTCGGCTACTTAGGGACGGCAAATTCAACTCCGACTCGTGTATAGCCCATCATTCCACTTCCGCATTGCCTAGTGCAACACCACCACCGCTTTCCGCTACCACCATTTGACATTTGTCATTTGAGATTTTTGAGTTTGCGGTTTTTCCGTTTCCTTAAGGTGTTTCGGCTACTTAGGGACGAGTCTCCATCATCTTGGTATCTACACCAAGAACACCGCCACTCATCATCGCAAAGGACGGTAACCTCGACGACACCCTTTGTATATTCCCTTGCAATTGCATTTGTTAACCCCTAGCCCATTTTGCGTTACTTGCCTATCGAGACTAGCCATTTGAGTATTGCCGGCAACGTGACTTTGTGCACATTAGCGGTCTACACCATCCATTGCATACATAACCATATCATCTTGGTATCATACCATCCATTGTGCCTCAAGTTTGTTCCCGCATATACACAATTGCATCTTGGTTTGTGCATTGTGCAAAAGTGGCCATAGAAAAAAAAGATAATAAAGCTTTTAAGCAAAAGAAGAGACCAAAGAGCTTGTAAGCAATAGCCATAGCATCACAATATATCATACGGTATCATATTTGACCATCTTGGAATCATTGTGTGAGAAACACCGGGAAACCATACATATATAGCATACTTGGGATAGAAAGTTTATCCATTTTGCATCTTATAGGTTGTGCACAAGTGTCGTATCCGCCTAATTGAGAAATCGTGCTAGCGTCTCTCTTGAGTTGTGCAACACCGAAGCATTTTCCGTGGATTCCACATTTTGTGCTCATTCCTTGGTTGCACGACCCCATTTATCTATCCGCTGTGTTTGTTTCCGTGAGCCACATATTGCTATTGGTCTACTTGTTTCGCTTGCGAATTTGTGAATCTCTTTTCAACATTATTGACTCTTGCTAACATTTTGCCATCAAATTTTTTGTGCACTATCCTCACCGAGCTCTACCATAAGCTTCACTTGATAGGTGTGAGTGAACAAGTTCGGTACCAATTCCACTATTCTTTCATCTCACATTGAGTGAAACGAGATACATCCTCAACTTTGGGAAAAGGTAACTTGGTATTGTTTATATCATTTCCTACTCACCTCTACTCGAGTCTTGTGATGGATAGGCAAGGCATTTCACTTCGGTCTACAACAACAACGGCGAGTTCGATGCCACGAACAACAACTCCGACGCCAAGATGCAAGCTCAAATGGAGGAGATCAAAGCCCTCATCAAGTCCTACAAGTGATCTTCCTCATCTTCGAGAAGACGCTCAAGAGCACATGCTTCCGAGCTACCATCTCTGGCAAGATCACATCGGCATCGACACCATCACCACCAAGAATGTGAAGGTCAAGAGCTCAACACCAACAACCGCTCAACGATTGCACCATCTCCCTTGGCATCTTGGCCAAGCGACTTCAAGGCATCTTCACCTACGGACATATGGCATCTTCGCCAACAAAAACCCCAAGACTACACTCAAGAGAAGCTCCCCAAGCTCAAGTCCGCGACTTCCACGAGCTACTACGACCTCGACACCGACAATGAGATTCCTTTCTATGGGACTCAAGAACCCGAGGAGTATCTCGAGTGGGAGCGTTTGATGGACGACTACCTCAAGCTACATCAAGTTCCTCCTGAAGATTCAAGTGAAGTGCGCCACAAGAAACTTCCATGACTACGCCTTGTCTTGGTGGCTTCACACACCTTCGGAGTACTACGACATGAGTTGGCCCAAGACGAAGAGAGCTTTGCGGCAAGAGTTTGTGCCTCCAACCTACACGGAACAACTTCGACGCCAATTGGAGAAACACCATCCAAGGATCCAAGTCCATCGACAAGTACTTCAAGGAGGTGATGATTGCCTTGCGACGAGCCGGCGTGGACGATCCCATTTCGATGAAGTTCCACTTCATGATGGGATTACACAACGACATCTCAAAGACCATCGTTCCTCGAGAACTAACAAGTCCATCGATGACTACTACGTTGGGTGCTCGTCAAGGCGGAACAAGAACTCATGAAGGCCCAAGGCTTCTCTCCCCCAAGCATACTTCGCGGCGACGCAAGCCTACGACAAGCATGAGGCTTAGTACCACCAAGATGTCCAAGCCCGACGAGCTCCAAGATGATTGCTCCCAAGTTTTGCTTCACCGCCATCCCTCTTTTTGTGGCATTGATCGGTGCCGAGTCTACTTCGGACTCTTTTTCAAGACGGCTGCGGCGACGAAGTACCGACTACGGAGACCCTCAAGGACCAAGTTGTGGAGGCGAGCGACCAAATGGTGGGCGAGCCAAGGATGATGTTTCCATCTTTGGAGGCGAGAGTGATGATGGTTGGCCATCTTGCGGGCCTTCATCTACGGCGACGGTGGACGAGATGATCGAGCATGGGATTTTTCCCTTTTTCCGGGTTCCCCATGGGGAAGGGAGAGTGTATGAATGGTGCCATCGTTCGGCCTTCATCCACGGGACGACGACGAGATGGTTGAGCATGGGATCTTCCCTTCGACCACGGCGACGTTATGATGACTTGAGTGACTGTGCCACCATATTGAGAGTGAGAGTGACTTCACCACTGTAGCACCATATATGATGAGTTGCCACAATTCCCCATGTGAGGAGAGCCACAACCCCCACCACTTGAGTGAGATGAGTGACTCCACCATCACGTGAGTTTTGACGTGCACCTATTCTTGAGGGAGTGAGTGAACACCACATAGAGAGAGTGAGATAGTTGATAGGTCTCGTGAGGCCATTTGCATTTCTAACAACTTGACCTCTACCTCTATTGTGTCTTCTCGTTTGGTGCTAGGTCCCATTTATGATGGACGCGCCGATCCTCGACGACTCGTCCTCCCTTTGGACAAGACGATGGCCATGGTGGATTATGATGCACCGCCCACATGGTTCCATCAAGATGATGATGATGACCACCATTTGGTCTTTCCCACCTCACCTACACCACTTGAGTGGAATGACAAAGGTAACAAAGGTGACGGTGATGCTCTAGTCCCACTAGTGGACATTCTTGACATTGATTGCTTGCATGATGTTGATCCACCTATTGCCATGCTTCATGCTAGTATGATTTCCCCATGCGATGATTTGCCCATTTATGATGAGTATGATGATTCTATTGTGGAGTCTATTAGTTGTGATGCCATGTTACATAGGATTTCTTGTGACAATTTTTAGGTCACATCATGTTTGATAATCCGCTTGACTTGTCATATGCTATGCATGAGATCAACCATATGTCTTATTTGCAATCTCTTCATAGTGACTATGCATATGCCATTAAAATAAACCCAATTTGCACATATGGCATAGATGACAAGCCCATGGTTATTGGCATTTGTTTCTCTTGTGATGATATTGATATGCTCCCTTTGCATCATTTATCTCATATGCCATGCCATCACCACCTAGCTTCGGATATGCATTGTTTTGGATGTTGTCCCTTTTCTCCATATGATGTTTCCGATATTGCTCATGAGGAGACCCCCATAGTTTCCTCATACATTTTAGGAGATTTTGACCCATCCCATCCATTGCATGATCCCAATACTTGTGTGCACCATATGCTCCCCATGAATAAACATGCTTTTGATGTGCCATATACTTGTTTGCTCAATTTGTGTCCCCATCGTGTCATACATAATAACTATTCTTTCATGATGGATGACATGTTCTTATACCATGCATCAAATTTCTTTGAGCGATGCTTATCTTGTGCTAACTCACACGTGCACATACACATCATGATGGATGATGTGTACATTTACCACACACACAATTTCTTTCGTTTGTGTCTCTTTTGTGTAGGTACCCATGAATACTTGTCAACTTCGCAATCCCACGAGTTGACAAAACGAGCTCTTGAGAGCAATGACGATTTGGGATCCCGTGGACTATCCTTACCACCGTTCCCTTCGCGCAAGGACTACGCGCAACTCCTCTACTTGGCTCTCACACGGCTATGGGCCATTTACCACTTCTCACATTATGCTCATTTTACCGTGTTCACTTTGCATGCTATGCTTGCTTCTATGCCTTTGCCATGCAATTGTGACCCTTGTTTGCATCTACCCATGATTCTCCATTATGATATTCCTATGTGTATTTGCATGCTTGGTGGAGATCCTTGTTGCTTTTGCCATGTTTATCATGTGCCCCATTCTATTGATGCTTGTTGTGTTGGGAGAGTCATGATGACCCATTGCTATTCACATATGGCCTCTTGCCCATACATTCATGATATTGTACTCATATCTTGCTTTCATGCTTGTGCTATGACTTGTGAATTATTCATGCCCACTATTTGCACCAATGACATGTTTGCCATGATTCCTCCTAGTATGTTGCATCTTTGCACTACTAGATTGCTTGATTTGATAGCTATGAATGCTCTCTATATTGCATCACCCATGTTCCACTACTTGCTTTCTTGGGTTGATGACATATATGCTCATGCCTCTCACATGATATATCTTGATCATTGTCTCTTGTGTTATAAGTGCTCCTCTCATGCGGTTGATGAAAACCATCTATATGCTTTGCACATGATTCATATTGCTTCGTGTCATATATCTCCATGTGTTGCCTCTCTCATGCTAGATTTGCCATGTATTGAGTGCAACAATGATTCTCTTCTTGCTCATGAGATTGCCCCCATAGCATTCTTGCATATATTTGGAGATTTTGACATAATTCTTGTGAAGCATGCTTGTCTTACTTCTTTGCACCATATACCTAGTGCCATGAATATTGCCATTGTTGCATCATATTATTCATGCACTTGTGCTTCTAATGGTTATGTGCAAAAGATGAGAACCATCATGATGGATGATGTGTTTATCTACCATGTGCATACGTTCTTTATTTTGTTTTGTGCATGTGTAGGATACTTGGACTTCGTGTCGACTTCCACTTCACGTGAGTTGACCATTCGAGCTCTTGAGAGTGAGCTTCATACACTCGATCACGACACGCTTCTACACCATACTTCCTACCACTTCAAGGACATTGTGAAGAATGCACAAGGACATGCCTTCAAGGTGACATCTTTCTTGAGCATGGATATTGCGGATAATACTACTTGTGTTGCTTGCACCGTGAGACTTATTGGTCATCTTGGACCACTTGATTGCGCACTTGCTAGAGATCTTGCTTTGACTTGCCATTATCACATTCCCATGCATCATGATATATATGCCTTGTGTGTTGCATCCAATTCTTGGACTACTTGCTACTATCATATGGTTGGTTGCACCAATATCATTTCTTCACATATGTCATGTCCCTTTGCATGTCACATGCTTGACTTGATTGCCTCACACATGATGAACAATTGCTCTTTCTATTGTGTTGAGTGCCACACTATATTCACTACACCTTATGCACATTATGTTTTGATTGTCTTGCACTTGACCCATGTGTTTAGACATCTTATCTTATTTGGTGTTGTGAATGATTCCTATGCCTACCATAGACCTTTCATTGAGCGCTTTGCCCATGTTTGCTATGAACTTGAGGTGGATGCTTATGCTCTTGTCACACATATTTGCATCTCTACCTCACATTTACATGCTTGTCCCCATGATATCTTTCCTTGTGCTCAATTTATGTGCTTACATGCCATGTCACAATCCTTTGTCAAACAATACGCTATGCTTGATGACAACACTTGTTTGGTGAGTAACCTCTTGAATGCTTGGTTTTGCACTAACGCTAACCACATTTGTTTTTCCAAGTGTTTGTTGTTCTTGATCATTTTGAAGGAATCCCAAGACGGTGCGACATTGGAGAGTGCCCATTGCGAGCTTGAAGATGACGAGTACTTGGTGAACGTCCACTTCCTTAAGGCGAAGCCATCTCTTTCCCATGGTGATTTGGTTTTCGATCCAAGGTCGGATCTTTCCCAAGGGGGAGGGGATGATGCGGAGCATCCTACGGACATCACCATGTCAAGAGTCCATTTGGCAAGTGACACGTGCGACATCTACCTCACATACACAAAGGTGAATCATCTCCTTTACACATGCTCACTTGACACTCTCGAGGATGGTATACTACTTAACACTTCTCCTGTGTGCATGCATAGGTATTGTCGGAACCTCACGGATGTCGAGGAGGAGTGCGAGCGCAAGTGTACGTCTACACCATCCGCGAGGGAAGCATGGAAGAGAAGACGAAAGAAAGAAGAAGAAGACGGAGCAGCGGCTGAAGCTAGCCCGGACATCCGGACCGCCGTCCGGATCATCCGGACCCAGCCGGATCATCCGGGTCCCCCTCCGGATCATCCGGATAACCGCGCTGAGGATACCCGAAGGTTTCTCCTGAAGCCGGATCATCCGGGCCACCTCCCGGATCATCCGGACGACGGCCGGATCATCCGGACCCCCATCCGGATCATCCGGGCCTTGCCTGCGTGCAACGTTTTGGGCCGAGGCCCATGTACCCATTCGCCCCCTCACTTACCCCTTCGCCCACTAGACTATAAATAGACCTCCTCCTCCCATTTTTAGGGTTAGCAAATATGATAGCTCATTCTTAGGTGAGCTTTGCTCCTACCTCTACTCTTGAGAGAGAGAGACTACCACTCCCATGGAGTTCAAGCCCTCCATGTGAGAAGATCCCGCGGGATATCATCAAGACCCCCTTGTGGGAAGATCCATCTAGGATATCATCAAGACCTCCTCTTGGAGATGAACCTTACCTTGTATCTTTCCCTTTATTGTTCATGTACCTTGTGATCTTGTGTGTTTGATTGTCTAGTGGATGTGTGATTTGGACTTGTTCTTGAGTGTTTCCCCTTGTGATTTCTCCCCGTTCTTCCCCGTGTTCATCGTGTTCTTCGAGGGATCCCGCTCCAAACGTGAAAGATCGACGCTATAGGGTTCCACCCTACATCATTCACTCTATGCTGCAGAAGCCTCAGATCCTCTTTGAAGCGAGCAGACCAAGTGGTTGAAGATCACGACGCCCACCAGGCCGCAGTAGTCCATGTCATTCACCCATACGCCCACGTCGGAAAGTGAAAATTTGTTAGTTGGCGTCCACATCCAAATCCAGTAGGGTATTTTCTTTCTTTTTAGCACATGCACATGAATCAATAGTAATGCCTAATAACAAGAAAAAATAACCATGAATCCTAAAAAAAATCATTCTCTAGGCCAGGTTGATAGTTTCGAGGCACGGGAAAGGATAATATTGGTAAAAGTCTTCATTAACTAGAACAAAGTACTATAATGCATATGAATAATCATAAGGCACTCTATAAAAGAGAGAACAATTATGGAAAAATATTTAGGATCAAGAGCTCAATACAAACATTAGGACCTCAAAATGCAAGTTAAACATTAGGACCTCGAAATTACCTAAGCAGAAGTATCAATAGCATAGGTGGAATACACAAATCAGATAGTACAGTTATGTGATCGCATCATTGTTCAGCTCACCAACTATGACAATGTAAGGTAATCATGGTGATGCTCCACAGAAAATGACAGTTCCAAGGAAATTCAGCAAACATATGTCATCAGGATTACACACCTTTAATTGCACAAATGATTTAGGGTAATTCAATGTAGAAATATCCGGCAAACAATATTGCATGGTAGCAAAAAAATCATTCCAGTATTGAGATCGAGAATACAGAGAGGGTGAGTGTATATTACCATTCTGCTAGCTGCTAGTCAATTAGGAAAATAAAAAGGTACCCATACATTTGAACAAAAAAACTGCTATGTTTTACACTGTACAAAAAATAAATGACAATATGAGGAGATGACCCTTTAAATGCAGCATATAAACAGTACTGTAAATCGTTTTGACCTCTGCACCATATATGATTGCATACAATAAAATCGATAAGTATTGCATTAGCAACCCGCTAAGGTGCGGAACAAAGTTTCGAATAATAAGATCAGATTGACTCACAATCATGTTCTGTCAAAACTCCCGAACTCGCTCGTGCAATCTGAATAATTTAACACATGGGTAAATGTCAGGTACATCTACTCTAGACAGATTATTAGAACTAAGCTATCAGCTGATAAAACTGCAGCAGGCAAGTATTCTCACCTGAGTGGATTAGTGTTGCGTGTGAGGGCAAGCAGCTAGCTTGATAGTTAGCCATGGATGCATAGTGTTGGCCTAGTTGACGCCGAGTACTTTCATGACGGCAACGATCAATGACGACGACCACGATCACCATGACAAATCGGCAATGATGACCATGATGGTTGCAACACATAGAAACACACTCCGTGCATGCATTAATCTGTACATGTTTGTCGGTCATTCATCCATGCATATATGCCCCTGATTTAAAGCAAGAGGGATAGTTGTAGTCAATCTTACACATCCTCGATCTTCCAAACAAAAATACAAATAAGCTAAATCGGGGGTGTAAATCAATCTTAACTCATCATTCCATCAATGTCACTGGGTCAATTTCACTGGGCCAGTGACCGATTAGCCTATTTCATCCAATCCAAAAGCAGTCCAACGGAAAAACAGACTGAAACTGTAGTTTCAGTCCAAACTATTCACGGGCTTAAATACACAAAAGTAATTACGTGGATTAGTAGTAGAAGAAGCGACCTAGGTAGTACCCAAGTAAGATGCTAGTAAATTACTTGTGCATATGGGTGAGACAAGAGAAGAGGTAGTAGTTCTCTGTACTCTGTGGTGCGGCTAGGTAGAGAGGGAATTACGGGCTTGTTTAATGAATAAATTAACAGTGAATCCATGGACTATTACCGGCTGCAAGATAGCAGTGCACTAGTCTTATACTCCAGCATGAAGAATATAATATGCAGGCAGACTCGGTGCTAATAGAATACGATATTACTGTGCACACGACACCTTGGCGGACGATTTATGGACGATGCTGTGATCGATGGCTCTAACTCATGGAGCCAAAGTGATGGATGGCATCGATCACGCGTCGTGCATAAATCGGCTCTAGGATATCGTCTGTGTAGCAGTGCTCAATAGAATACAGCAGGAGTGAGTAGTAAGTATAATTAACAAAGAGAGAAGAGGATCTGCTCTGCTCTGCTTTCGTGCCTTGGTAACATTAATTAACAGCACATGAATGTGCGAAGAAGAGTAGGAGCCTTACATAGGTACGTGGGAGGCGCGGGTTGCTGGCCTGGTGAAGGCCGCTACTCTTAAGAAGATGGCAATTGCATTCAATACCCAGATGTTACTTGGGTCGACGACAGAGCCAAAAAAGACCTGGTGAAATCTCTGATGGAACATTTCACCCTACCAGATCATTTCACCAAAGCAGATGTGGAGAAAGTCAAGGCCGCTGCTCTTAAGAAGATGGCAATTGCATTCAACACCCACAAGAAAACTGTATGGGCCAACTACCTCGCTAATGAAAGGAAGACTCCAGATTTCAAGGGAACACTGGAGAAGCAAAGAGAACATTGGGACAATTTCGTGAACTTCAAGGATTCAGAATTATCTAAGGAACGGTCGATGAAAAAAAAGGCAAATGCCGCAAGAAAGACACAGTTCCATAGGCTGGGTCCAGGTGGCTATGCGGTGGCATTGCCTAAGTGGGATAAGTCTGAGCAAGAGATGGAGGGTGCAGGGGTCACTCCGATTACTAGGAGCTGGCCCCCAGGTGCAGAATTAGTTCTATGCGCATGGGGGGGGGGGGCGTTGGACCCGAAGACAAGCCTGGTTTCGAAGAAGGCAAGTCTAAAAGGAGCCGAACAAAAGATACTTGATGCAATAGAAGAAGCTCGAGCGGGGGTGTTCACGCCCAACAGAGAGAACGAGAGCTTACGCGCGCCCTGGAAAATCCTGAACACCCGGGAAGAACACGAGGCATGGGCGTTATTCCCTGGTATGAGGGCTTTTCCGACTGGAATGACGACTACAGGTCCCGTGCAAGAAAGAAGATAGAGGAGGAGAAGAAGAGGAAGCTGGAGGAGGAGCAGAGGAAGCAGGACGTAGAACGTCTTCAAGGCCTAGAAGCAAGGCACGCGGACCTGGCACTCAAATTCCAGCAGCAGCAGCAGCAGATCAACTCACTTAGCCAGGAAAGGGGGTCTCAGCAGCGGCAGCAACAAGCGGATGATCGTCCAGCATTGGATAGCACCATCCCATCCATGCCGAGAAGCAGCGTTGGTTCTGCCCCGGGCGACACACTGCTAGATACATATCCTGTGGATGACATCATAGAGAACACTAACTGTGAGCTACACTCCAAAATGAAGAACATATCCATGAAGGTGGAGGATGGCGTTGCTTTTCTAGTGACCCCCGAAGCAACCTACCATTGCATCCCGATTACAGAGGGCTATGCTCGTGTCATGGTTGATGAAGTGGTGGAGCCATATTCGGGGCTAACGCTTGACATTCCTGAAGGTGAAGACGAGCGCACACTGGGACAGGACATACATCATATCATCCTATGGAGAAAGGATTGCATCATCTTTCAAAGTCCACCGACACCACGTCGTCTGCCGACTCCTCGAAGTCCGCCACCGAGTCAGCAGACTCCCGCTCCTCCAAGTCCACGAACGCGTGAGACGACTCCTCCTCGAAGTCCGCCACCTCCTCCAAGTCCCCGAACGCGTGAGCTGACTGCTCCGGTTTCAAGTCCGACACAGCGTCATGCCACTTCTCCGGTTTCAAGTCGGGCATCGTGTCAGGCCACACCTCCTGCTTCAAGTCCGGCACATCGTCATGCCACTTCTTCTGGTCCAACTCCACGTCAGCCGTCTCCGTCGTCTCAGCAATCGCAGAAGAGACATGCCGCAGCTTTGGTGCGTAGCGGTACGAGTCGAGGTAGTTCAGGAAGTACAGGCGGAGACAAGCGATATAAATATGGTCCAAGCCTCGCTCCTCTTCCTCAGAGGCCTTACGACATGACCGAGGAGCAAAATGCAGCCATAGTGCAGGCCCAAGTGGACGCCCATTTTGGACCGAAACCGGCACCGCCACCAAAGGAGAAAGTACCTGAGAAAATGATTGACCACTTCATTCATATGACTAGAGCACCAGCTCCCAAGCCTGTTGACTCAGACTATGAGCGTCAAATCAGGAAGCTACATCGAGCACGGCTATGGAAGGAAGCGAGCTCGAGCTCGAGCCAACAAGCAGCCGGCAAAAAATGTGGGAAAACCGTTCCCCAGCTGGGAGAACAGGCAGCGCAAGAGATCCCCCCGCTTTTCGTGCCAACAACACATGAGATGAGTACGCGCGCCAAATATTATTATGGGCAAACCATTAGCGTTCCCCAGCAGGGCGACGTGGTAATAACGGAGGAGCATATAATGCAGGCTGAAATGCTCAAGATCTCTGTTGGACAACTCCTCGAAATCGAGCCGATGTCTCCGCTTAAAGAATCGGAAATAAAATGGAAATATGTCTGGGGCAAACCGTTGGTCCATCCAGACAAGGTCAAGGACCTCCCGACGAGAATGTATGAATTGCATCAATGGTACATGAACATGACCAAGATTTCCAATCGAGTGTCCCTCATGGTGAATATCAAGAAGGAGCATTAGTACCATGAGAAAGCTCTGTCCATTGAGTTTTCAGAACTATATCAGTTATTCAACCAAGACGCACTCGACAAGTCTATCGTCAGTTGCTATTGTCTGTAAGTGATCTCTTTCTGTAATTTAAGTCTCAAGCTAATTATATAGTGATAATTTTGATCAATCATTACATGTAATTATCCTCACTATATTCTTTTCTGTGGTATTATATGCAGGATGAAGATGTATGAAATGAAATAATCTGGACGCTATGGCATTGGGTTCATTGACCCAAATACCATTAATGAGGACATATGGAAGTATCCATTTTTATTAAGCAGGTGTAGAGGAAAGCATGGTAGAGTTCTTGAAGCGCCTCAATAGCAATGAAGATACACTACTTCCTTACAACTTCCCGTGAGTCACACTGTCTTCTACTACAAATTCTGTTTTTGCTTACTAGCTAGCTATATGTTAATAATTAAGTGTATATATACGGTTTACGGTAGTTGATTAATTTTATGCACATGCCCTCTTATTTAAGACATGCAAACATGTGTGCATGCAGTTGGCACTGGGTCTTGATAGACATTAAAGTTGAGGAAGGAAAAGTTGAATTACTGGACTCGCTAACTAAAGAAGAAAGTGACTTCACCATCGTGAAGGGGATAGTCAACAGGTAATTTCAATCATTATTAACTATATATATATCTCGTCCTATTATTAGTTTGTCATTTACTGATATGAACTATTTAATAACCCCTTTATTAATTTTCTTTGCTGGCGGGCAGGGCATGGGCAAAGTTCATCGCGGTGACTCCAGGCGAATGGAAACAAAAGTTGTTTTGGCACCGACCAAAGGTAAGTAATTAAGTAGTACTAGCTAGCTACCATCTCTTTAATTCTTGTTTCAATATCATAATTAATTATCATGCTTGATTAATCATTATCTTATTCAATTCCATTCTCGTAAAGGCCCTGAAGCAGGCGTCGGGGAATAATCTGTGTGCATTCTACGTTTGCGAGAACATTCGCATGATGACGTCAGAAAAGAGCAGATCTGATAGAAAGGAATGGGTACGTTTGTCAGAACACTATTCACACCATTATCGATATCTAGTCACACAACTAACACACATGCATATTGATCTCCTTCTTAACAGTTCAGAGAGGTGCGAGATAAGCTCCTACCATCGGACCGCATACTAGCACTTCAAGAGAAAATAGCCGGATTTTTACTCAACCAGGTCATAAATCCCGAAGGAGAATACTATTACCCGCTACCGCCCCAATGAACCACTTGTCATCGTGCTCCGGAGGCACCAAGGCAACATATGTTGGAGAAATTGTATATGTATATACATGTGTATGTATGAATAATGGTGTTGGTTGTAAGACATTGGATGATACATATATATGAAATTGGATGCTAAACTAAGCCTGAGCGCATATTTCCTATTCTGCGCTCCGGTCTAACAACACGCACCCAAGGAGCCGAGAAAACCGCGCACGCACCATGGTACAGCCGAACCAGCGCTCCCACCTGAACGTAAACGCCTCACTAAACATAGTAATCACCTCCATCCATTTACTACCAGTGGGAAATCAACGGTAAAAAATATATGAAATTCTTGGTAAGAGACACGTGGTTAGTCTGCACACACCACTCCTATGCCTAGTTCTGCCAACTACTCCTAAAAATAATAGAAAAACATGGTAACGACGGTGAAGATATTACTGCTAATTAGCCCACACGAATCCCACTATCGTACGTAAATTTCATCAAAAGCATAGTAATGAAGGAGAAAAAGCCTGCTCGTATTCTTTTGTATAGCTAAACAAAAAAAAATTCGGCCTTTGCTTCATAGTCTGTTAATATGCAAAAAAATAAAAAAAATCGCTGCTTCATAGGGATTTTCCACATACAACTCATGCATTAGTTGAGTAGCCAATAGTAATTAGTTCACAAAAGATGTAGTAACTGAGTTACCACCCTTTTTTGCACCTTTGAGTAGCTAATATAATTAACTCATATAGGATGTAGTAAATGTATTACCATCATTTTTCACATTTCTCTAGTTCCCCAAGTAACCACTGTAGCACATATGAGGAGTCTTTACCCCTTGTTAATATGTTTCTGGTGGAATTTACGCTGGAGAGCATTGCGCAAATTACAAAAGCAAGATATGAGCAGTAAACTATTTATTATTGTTACCATATTTTCCACTCCTTTTACGACTGGAGGGTGGGAACCATGCATTAGTTTGCTGATTTGTTGGAGTGGTGCCCGCAGACCCATCACATGCTCCCTTTTTACTAGATTTCTTGTCGGATTACTATGTTCAACGAAGCTTTTACGTTCAATTGGGAGGAGCGTTGGTTTTGTTGGCATGCTGGTGTGCGCGCAGTTCGGCCGGAGCGCAGAATAAAACAAATGCACTCAGGCTTAGTTTAGCGCAGCCCTATGTATGTGTGTGTGTCACTGGTAGAAAAAGAGGCTTCCGTCCAGCCCCATTAGTCGCGAAACTGTAGGAACCGCGACTAATGAAGTCTTTAGTCGCGGTTCGGCAGACGAACCGCGACCAAAGGCCTGGGCCCAGGGCGCTCGGTGGCCAGCTGGTGCACGTGAGGGGCTTTAGTCGCGGTTGGCCAGGCCAACCGCGACTAAAGGTGCGCAAAGGCCTTTAGTCGCGGTTGGCCAGGCCAACCGCGACTAAAGCTCCTCCCCTATATATACCAGTTCAGCACGCTCACTTAGCCATTTGGTGCCACTTCTCTTCACAAGCTTCACAAGGGGGTGTAGGTTTGCTTTTGGTTCCTCTTATGCACACAAGGTGTTTGATGAAATGCCCTAAGAGGGTGAAACAAACATGATATGAAGTGTTGGAGCCACACTTGAGGTTCCTCATTTATTTTTTCCTCCTCGATCGCGGTTAGCAACTTGAACCTTTCATGCATGTGTGTCATTGATAAAATATGCATGTGTGCAGTTCATTGTTTAATTTATATTGTTTGTAGCTAGTTAGTTTAACAAATGCATGATGGTTAATTATATATTTTATATTATAATAATGCAGATGAATCGGCAATGGATGTACGGTAACCGACTCTCCGGCGAGTTCACTACGGGTTTGAAAGATTTCCTCGTAGTGGCTAATGCGAACAAGCAGGGGGGTTTTGTTATCTGTCCATGTGTTATCTGTAAGAATCAGAAGGGTTACTCTTCCTCAAGAGATGTTCACATGCATCTGCTTCGGCACGGTTTCATGCCAAGCTATAATTGTTGGACCAAGCATGGAGAAAGAGGGGTTATAATGGAAGAAGATGAAGAAGGGGATGATTTCATCGATGAAAGCTATCTTGCTCATTTCGGTGATACTTTCATGGAGGATGCTGAAGGTGAAGGGGAAGGTGAAGAAGAGGCACGTGATGATCCCGTTGATGATCTTGGTCGGACCATTGCTGATGCACGGAGACGCTGCGAAACTGAAAAGGAGAGGGAGAATTTGGATCGCATGTTAGAGGATCACAGAAAGGCGCTGTACCCCGGATGCGATGATGGTCTGAAAAAGCTGGGCTGCACACTGGATTTGCTGAAATGGAAGGCAGAGGCAGGTGTAGCTGACTCGGCATTTGAAAACTTGCTGAAAATGTTGAAGAATATGTTTCCAAAGGATAACGAGTTGCCCGCCAGTACGTACGAAGCAAAGAAGGTTGTCTGCCCTCTAGGTTTAGAGGTTCTGAAGATACATGCATGCATCAACGACTGCATCCTCTACCGCGGTGAATACGAGAATTTGAATGAATGCCCGGTATGCACTGCATTGCGTTATAAGATCAGAGGCGATGACCCTGGTGACGATGTTGAGGGCCAGAAACCCAGGAAGAGGGTTCCCGCCAAGGTGATGTGGTATGCTCCTATAATACCACGGTTGAAACGTCTGTTCAGGAACAAAGAGCATGCCAAGTTGTTGCGATGGCACAAAGAGGACCGTAAGTCGGACGGGGAGTTGAGACACACCGCAGATGGAACGCAATGGAGAAAGATCGACAGATGGTTCAAAGATTTTGCAGCTGACGCAAGGAACATAAGATTTGCTCTAAGTACGGATGGCATGAATCCTTTTGGCGAGCAGAGCTCCAGCCATAGCACCTGGCCCGTGACTCTATGCATCTACAACCTTCCTCCTTGGTTGTGCATGAAGCGGAAGTTCATTATGATGCCAGTGCTCATCCAAGGTCCGAAGCAACCCGGCAACGACATCGATGTGTACCTAAGGCCATTAGTTGATGAACTTTTACAGCTGTGGGGTGGTGTCCGTGTGTGGGATGAGCACAAACAAGAGGAATTTGACCTACGAGCGTTGCTTTTCGTAACCATCAACGATTGGCCTGCTCTTAGTAACCTTTCGGGACTGTCAAATAAGGGATACAATGCATGCACGCACTGCTTACATGAGACTGAAAGTGTACATTTGCCAAATTGTAAGAAGAACGTGTACCTTGGGCATCGTCGATTTCTTCCGAAAATTCATCCAGTAAGAAAGAAAGGCAAGCATTACAACGGCAAGGCAGATCACCGGCCGAAGCCTGCGGAACGCACTGGTGCTGAGGTATTTGATATGGTCAAGGATTTGAAAGTCATCTTTGGAAAGGGTCCTGGCGGACAATCAGTTCCGAAGGGAGCTGACGGGCACGCAGCCATGTGGAAGAAGAAATCTATATTCTGGGAGCTAGAATATTGGAAAGTCCTAGATGTCCGCTCTGCAATCGACGTGATGCACGTTACGAAGAATATTTGCGTGAACCTCCTAAGCTTCTTGGGCGTGTATGGGAAGACAAATGATACAAAGGAAGCACGGCAGGACCAGCAACGTTTGAAAGACCCTGATGACCGGCATCCGGAATGGTTTCAAGGTCGTGCCAGCTACGCTCTGACCAAAGAAGAGAAGGTCATCTTTTTTGAATGCCTGAGCAGTATGAAGGTCCCGTCTGGATTCTCGTCCAATATAAAGGGAATAATAAACATGGCGGAGAAAAAGTTCCAAAACCTGAAGTCTCACGACTGCCACGTGATTATGACGCAATTGCTTCCGATTGCTTTGAGGGGGCTCCTGCCGGAAAATGTTCGAGTAGCCATTGTGAAGCTATGTGCATTCCTCAATGCAATCTCTCAGAAGGTAATCAATCCAGAAGTTCTACCACGGTTACAGAACGATGTGATCCAATGCCTTGTCAGTTTCGAGTTGGTGTTCCCGCCATCCTTCTTCAATATTATGACGCACCTCCTGGTTCACCTAGTCGAAGAGATTTTCGTTCTCGGTCCTGTATTTCTACACAATATGTTCCCCTTCGAGAGGTTCATGGGAGTATTAAAGAAATATGTTCGTAACCGTGCTAGGCCAGAAGGAAGCATCGCCAAGGGCTATGGAAATGAGGAGGTAATTGAGTTTTGTGTTGACTTTGTTCCTGACCTTAAGCCGATTGGTCTTCCTCGATCGCGGCACGAGGGGAGACTAAGTGGAAAAGGCACGATCGGAAGGAAATCAACGATATGTATGGACGGCCATTCTCTGACTGAAGCACACCACACTGTACTGACCAATTCCAGCTTGGTGGCTCCGTACTTTGAGAAACACAAGAATATTTTACGCTCGGACAACCCGGGGAAGCCTGAATCCTGGATTAGGAAGGCCCACATGGAGACTTTCGGCAGTTGGTTGAGAAAACATTTAATGAATGACAATGATGTTGTAGATCAGCTGTACATGTTGGCCAAGACACCATCTTCGACTATAACGACTTTCCAAGGGTACGAGATAAATGGGAATACATTTTACACGATCGTCCAAGATAAAAAGAGCACCAACCAAAACAGTGGTGTCCGCTTTGATGCAGCAACCGAGAATGGGCAAAAGGTCACATATTATGGTTACATAGAGGAGATATGGGAACTTGACTATGGACCCTCCTTTAAGGTCCCTTTGTTCCGGTGCAAATGGTTCAAGCTAACAGGAGGTGGGGTAAAGGTGGACGAGCAATACGGAATGACAATGGTGGATTTCAACAATCTTGGTTACCTTGACGAACCATTCGTCCTTGCCAAAGATGTCGCTCAGGTTTTTTATTTGAAGGACATGAGTAGCAAACCGAGGAAACGGAAAGATAAGAAAACGATCAGTACATCATGCGATGATCCAAAGCGCCACATTGTTCTTTCAGGGAAAAGAAACATCGTGGGAGTGGAGGACAAGACAGACATGTCAGAAGATTATAATATGTTTGGTGAAATTCCGCCCTTCAAAGTGAACATTGACCCAAGCATTAAGTTAAATGATGAGGATGCTCCATGGATACGGCACAATCGTAAGCAAGCAGGGACACAAGGGAAGAATTGATGTGTAATAATTTATTGTACCAAACTTTGTATTTGGTCGATGAACTGAATGATGTATCAAACCTTTTGTCAAACCTTCAAGGGGTTTTAAAATGAATTAGTTTTATTTTTCTGATTTTAAAAGGAAAAAGGAAGAAGAAGAAAGAAGGAAAAAGGAAGAAAAAACAGAAGAAAAAAACAGAAGAAAAAAGGAAAAACAGAAGAAAAAAACAAACAGAAGAAAAACATAAGAAAAAAACAGAAGAAAAAAGGAAAAAGGAAAAAAGGAAGAAAAAAAGAAAATATGCCACCTACTGGGCCACCACGGCCTGAATACGACTAGAAACCCATTAAAGGGCCAGGATTCAGGCCCGCAGAAGGCCGAGTAGGCCCACAGGCACATAGTGACAGAATAGGCCCGTAAGCCTGCATTTGAGAGGAGCTCGAAGTGGTGAGCGCAGCCGCGCTTATAAACCACTGTCGAAGCCTCTCGGCTAGCGAGGTGGGACTAAACATCCCACCGCACCGCGCCAGTTCTAGCACAGACCTTTAGTCCCGGTTGGGGAGGCGGACCGCGACTAAAGGGTACCCTTTAGTCACGGTTGTTGTCCCCAACTGCGACTAAAGGGTCTTTCTGCGCGGGAACGGAAGCGGCGCCAAAACCCTTTAGTCCCGGTTGGGGAGGCGGACCGCGACTAAAGGGTACCTTTAGTCGCGGTCCGCCTCTCCAACCGCGACTAAAGGTGCGTCTATAAATACTGCACTTAGCAGTTTTGCCACTTCCCATTCTCCTCTCTCTCGACGCCGAAGCGCTGCCCCGACGCCGACGCCGAAGCCCTGCCCCGACGCCGACGCCGACGCCGAAGCCCTGCGCGCCGCCGCCCCCGTCCCCAGTGAGCGCCGCCTCCGCCCGTGCCCTGCCCTTGCCCGCCGCCCGTGCCTTGCGCCCTTGCCCGCCGCCCGCCGCCCGCCGCCCGCCGCCCTGCCGCCCGCCGCCCGCTGGCCCTGCCTGCCGTCCTCCGCGCGCCGGCAGAAGAAGAAGAAGGAAGAAGAAAAAGGAAGAAGAAGAAGAAAGAAAAAGGAAAAAGGAAGAAGAAGAAAGAAGGAAGAAGAAAACAAAAGAAAAACAGAAGAAAAACAAGAAAAAGGAAGAAAAAAGGAAAAAGGAAGAAAAAAGAAAAAGGAAGAAAACAACAGAAGAAAAAAAGAAAGAAGAAAAAAAAGGAAGAAGAAAAAAAGAAAGAAGAAAGAAAGAAGAAAGAATATGTTTTGGAATTCATTAATATTTTTTTGTTTTGATGAATTTTTTTGTGTCTAATAAAATCAATTTTTTGAAATACACGAATAATTTTTAAATTCACGAATATGTCATGAATCAGTGAAAAAATTAAATACGTGAACTATTCTGAAATCCCTAAACATTTTTTGAATACACAATATGTTTTTATTCCTGTTTTTTCCACAAAATCATCAACATTTTTTGAAAACCTTTTTTTTTGCAAAATCACAATGTTTTTGTATCCATGAACATTTTATGATTCATTTTTTTGAATTCACATACATTTTATGATTTCTCAAATATCTTTTTTCATTGCTATATTTTGATATACTGAATTGTTTTAAAGATGAAAAGGATAAAAACAGGAAAAGAAAAAATGAAATGAAATGAAAAAGAAAAGAAAAAAGAGTGTGGCCAGCACCCCCCGCCCTGCACATGGGCCATCCCGACCCCACATATATTCGTCTCCATCCGCATCCCTGGCCAAACCCTAGCCACTCTACTCCAAGCTCTGTTCGGACAATTTGTTTATACGGAGAGGGGCGGCGAGGGGGGCGGCGATGCGCGCGGTGTTTTTTTAGGGATCGAGAGGGGACGGCGAGGGTTATAAATGTGTTGTCCTCGCCTCCCCTCTCCGTGACGCCGTCGTCTGCCGCCCCGTCTCGCGCTCTACCGCGACACCCTCTCCCACCCCTTCCTCGCCCCCTCCTTTCGCCACCGCCCTTTCGCCACCGCCACCGCCACCGCCCCCCTTCTTCACTTAATTAATTTGTTTTTACTACATGTTTTCAGGACTGACATAATGGCGGACGATAGAGCTGACCCGATTATGGACAACTATGATCCGGACGGTGAAGCACATATGTTCGGCATCATAAACGGCGATATTCTATATGTGCCGACCGGAGAAGAAGAAGATGATATCTCTTCTTATCTGAACCTTGACGGTGAAGATGAAGGGCGCCGTCAGCAAGATGATGCCGAACAAACGTCGATAAACGACGATCTTCAAATGGAAGTAGCAACCACCTCCGGCGCCGAGGTATATATATACATTGAGCCTCTGGTGATACAAACTAACTGATTTGAATAAATATGTGTGTACTAACGCGCGCGACTCTTTCTTATTTTAGCCCTCGGCCGGATCGTCGAAACAATCGAGTAC
Source organism: Triticum aestivum (assembly GCF_018294505.1). Taxonomy (NCBI): domain Eukaryota; kingdom Viridiplantae; phylum Streptophyta; class Magnoliopsida; order Poales; family Poaceae; genus Triticum; species Triticum aestivum. Next base: position 823,936,682 of record NC_057801.1, on the reverse strand, counting down.
GTCGTCAAAGCGTGGCGCAACCAAGACGATGAAACAAGGAGAAACATGCACCATCGAGGTTGTCGACAGTGCAACCGGCAGGCCGCTGGAGCCCCGCAAGAACGCCACCAAGTTTGTCAGCCAATGCGGAGCCATTGTTAGAGACAACGTCTCGATCACCGTCCAGGAGTGGAATGAGCCAAAGAAGGCACGAATTGATGGTTTCACTTTTGTCGATAAGAGAACAAAAAAAGATTGCTTCAAGAAGCTTATGGAACATTTCGTTCTACCTCCGGAATACAACAAATTCGATGAGGAGGGTAACAAGATTGAGGAAAACAAGGAGAGGAGGAGGCTAGTCAAACAGTTCGCTCTTCATAAGATGGCCGACGCATTCCGGAAATTCAAGCAAAATCTAGCCCATGACTTTGTCAAGCAGAACAAGACTCCGGATTTCAAAGGACAATATGAGAAACTGAAACATGATTGGCCAGAATTTGTGAAGCAAAAGAAATCGGAGCAGTTCATTCAAATATCGAAAAAAATAAGGAAAATGCGGCTAAGAAGGAGTACAATCATATTATGGGGCCAGGAGGGTATCGCCTTTGGGAGCCTAGGTGGGAGAAGATGGAGAACGAGCTGAGGGCGCGAGGAATCCGTCCAGGTACGGAGGGATGGGACCCAAGGGCCAAAAGCTGGTGGTACGGGCATGGGGGAACGCTGAACCCGGAGACAGGGGAGTGTGTTTACCGGGGCAAATTAATTAAACCCACCCAAGCCCTTATTAACGCAATGAGGGATGCTCAACAGGGGAAGATCAAGTTCAACAGAGAGAACGACGCGCTGACAAAAGCCCTCGGGAATCCTGAACACGGAGGACGTGTACGAGGCATGGGGCACATTCCGTGGAAAATAGGGTTCCCCCAGAACGATGACCCGTACGGTTACAGAAGCCGTAAGAGAAAGATGGATCGGGAAGCAGATGTTGTGGCGCGGTTGGCATCGGAAATGGATGTGATGAAGAAAACCATGAGTGTACTAGTAGCCGAAAGAGATGCAGCTCGGGTGCAGCATGAAGATCATCCAGCGGATCTCGGAAGCCAGCAGCGGAGAAGCAGCGTGGCTTCCACGGAGGCCCCACCGGCTGGTGCAGATGCACCGACGATCGAAATTACTGCACCGGAGCCTCTGGTGGTCCAAATTACTGCACCGGAGCCTCTGGTGGTCGAAATTACTTCACCGGAGCCTCCTCGCTACCCCGTGGACGATATAAAGGAGATGAAAGAATGTCATCTGTATTATCCTATCGGGAACATGTCCATGAAGGTAGCCATCGGCAGTGCTTTACCATGTTTACCTGGAGCACTCCACCACAACAACCCCATTCAAGATGGCTATGCTCGTGTCACGGTGGAGGACATAGTCCAAGGGTTTGAGGACCTGGAGATTGACATTGCTACACCTGAAGGGGAGAAAAGACTTGGAGATGTCAAGCGCCATTTCATTCTATGGCAAAAGAAGTTTATCAAGTTTCCAGGCGAGGCGCCAAGGACAACAAGTCCACCCCCCTACGGTGGTGGTGGTGGCGGTGGCGGTGGTGGTGGTGGTGGTGGTGGTGGCGGTTCACCTACACCTCCGTCACGTCAGCCGACGCCGCCCCCCAGTCCACAACGTCCGGCGGGTGATCAGCCGCCGCCCCCCAGTCCTCGTCCGGCGGGTGATCAGACGCCGCCCCCCAATCCACCTCCGGCAAAGAAGCAGAAGCAGTCCTGGATTATTAACCCGGACCCTTATGTACCTAAGACCACAAAGGTACCGGAGCCATCACTGAAGCCTCTCCCCACAAGGCCTTGGGAACGTAGTGCCGAGGAAGTCGACGCGGCCGCGGCTGCTGATTTGGAGAAATGGAAGGCGGACTGCAAGAAGAAAAGAGAGCCCGAGCCCAAGCCAGTATTTTCTGATGAGCAAAAGAAGTGGGCTAAGTCATTTTTGAGCACACCGTCCCAAGCCGCGAAGAATCTGCCTAACGACTATGCACGTGAACTTCGCAGGCAGGCACTCATGTTCAAGGAGAACAAAGAGCGGGAGAAGGCCGAAAGTAAAAAAAGCGGGAAACAAGTTGCCCAGCTCGGGGAACAAAGTAAACAATCGATTGCCCCGCTTATAGTGGAAGCCTTCTGTCCGGATGCCCCCGAGATCATACAAGCTGCGGCAGCACAGGGATTGACTGTAACGAGTGCCAGAGAACAAGCGGCCAACTTAGGTATTACTCTTCGTGAACTGTTAGGCCTTGATGAGGCGCCAGTGAAGGAGGTAGTAATTACATATGTCAAGAATGGGCCTCTCGTCGAGCCTGCGCAGGAAAAGGATCTACCTCCACAAATGAAAGGTCTGCTGAAATGGTACAAGGGTTACATAAAAAATAAAAACGCCAAAGAATATATTTATGCGGAAGTTAGACATGAGCATCACTTCAAACATTACTATGTACAAATTGAACTGAGTGAATTGTTCCAGCTTTTCAATCTGCGCGAGCTCGATAAATCTATCATCAGTTGCTACGTTCTGTAAGTGATTTATTAATTTCTACCCCATCTCGTTCATATTGCCTGCACTATATATATGTCCTAACTATATTGTTGTGTCCGCTATTATACATGCAGAATGAAGATTAAGGAATGCAGAGTAAGGAACATCCATGATGTTGGGTTCATTGACCCACACATCGTTAATGGACATGTGTTGGAGCGTTACCCCGCCGACGTGGAGGCAGACCTGTGGCAGTTTCTTACAAAGCAGGAACTCAAAAGTGATATTCTATTTCCTTACCATTTTGAGTGAGTGTTTCTGTCTTGAGCACATTCTCTTTTGTTTACTCCATGCATGGTATGTGGCCGGCTAATCGATGAGTTATGCATGACGTACTGTGCATGTATCGTGTCCGCAGGTTCCACTGGATTCTGCTAGTAATTAAAGTTAACACCTCAGAATGTCTCGTCCACGACTCTGTGAATATGGATCCAAAGCTTTGGGGCGGCATGAGAAGAATGCTGCAGAAGTAATTATTTTCATTCATTTGCGCTCTATATCGATCGGCCTATTTCGTTCATTTCCTAATATCAAGTAACTAATTAATAACTCTCTTGTTCATTTAATTTTCTTTGCCTCGTAGGGTTTGGAGACGGTTCGTAGATACAAAGGTCGGTGAATTCAAAAAAGAGCTAGAATTCAAAATGTTAAAGGCTAAGAATGCTGGGGATATTCAGCCACCGGAGACCAATCTATGTGGATACTATGTCTGTGAGATGATCCGGAGATACACCTCTGAGCGGGTTCCGAGTGATACCAATGCTCAGAGGAATAACCTCCGGTGGATGCTTAGTCCAGAAGCTCGCTTCCGACCACTTCAAGAGGAACTAGCTGGATGGTTCAGCAGGGAAGTCCTCCATCCTAAAGGAGAACACTATTACGAGGACGTAGAACTTTATATGCATTAAATCATGTATGGAAACTTGTTCAAAATTGTATATGGTCATCCGATGATATTGAATATATATTGTATATTCCTCTTGAATTCTTTTTGGTTCTAATTTCAAATTTATTTGAAATTGTACATTCATATGCATGTATGTAGTACCGTAGAATATATGAAACTCCTTCAAAATTAAAATAAAGCACAAAAGAAATAAAACAATACAAATTAAACAGAAAACAGGTTTAAGGGGGGGGGGCTAAAACCCTAAACCTGCGGCGGCCTTTAGTCGCGGTTGGCCAGAAGAACCGCGACTAAAGGTCCTCCGCCCCGACGGCCACCTGGCGCCCACGTGGACGGGCCTTTAGTCGCGGTTCTTAAGCAACCGCGACTAAAGGGGGGGCCTTTAGTCGCGCCCGTTCGGTCGCGGTTGCGCAACCGCGACTAATGGCAGTTGCGAACCGCGACCAAAGGCCCTTTTTCCACCAGTGTGTGTGTCTATATATATATATATATGCGGTTCTATACGTACAAGAAAATCTATTTATATATATGCATAATGTGTACAATTTGTAGTATCGTGAAATACCAGCAAACAAAAAAAATTGTAATGGAAAATAAAAAAAAAACACCCAAACATTTAGTACCGGTTGGTGTTACCAACCGGTACTAAAGCCCTACGCGCACCCAGGCCTGGCTCGTGCCACGTGTTCGCACTTTAGCGCCGGTTCGTGACGAACCGGTACTAAAGAGGGGGACCTTTAGTCCCCACTCTTTAGTGCCGGTTGTAGAACCGGCACTAAAGGCCGGTTCTGCACCACCCACACAACGCATATATGGTGGTCCTTTGTTGGTGGAACAATCCATAATCCACATTCTTACATTTCTGAGATATTGGAGTAAACCAATACAAAGAGCATATTTTGTTTCGCGAATTTGTGGACAGATACCGAGTGTGTGTTAGGTCTAGTATAAAGATGACTAAAGCCAGCCCTTGGGTGTTGTGCGTGATATTTGGGGGAATCTATGGTATATTCATTACAGAGTACAGTGGTCGGGCATATAGAGGGGCTGAGCCATACAACTGAAGGCTAAGGGCGCTGGGGTCAGTGTTGAGATCGTGCAGGTAGTGGGACGAGGCCGAGTCTTCAGTCTGGAGCCCTTTGGCAACTAAGCACTAGTAAGAACATGTAGCACTTGAACTTCACCTAATGCTACTTTTTGAAGGACAAAATGTATGCCCATCTGTATGTAAAGCTTAGCCATTTGTCTACTCAATCAAAATTATTTGAATTTCAGTGTGGGTGGTTTCTGTTCCCAGCAAAACCAAATCTTAGGCATCGAAGCTTGCATGCTCTCACAGTCTTCTATTCGTAGATCCACAAAATCGTTCGAATTACAATTTAGAAAAATCAAGTGCACACTGCACACATAAATGAAATAAAAAATAGCCTCTTAGGCTCCTGGTCTTGCGAGTTCTGTGGAGAGAGGTGGTGGGCCAGTGAAGCGTAGGTTTCGCTGAACTACGCTCCCTTTAAATGTTTTTTTGGGTCAGTACGAAGGATAAGCTTGTGATTGTTGAGTATATTGATTATTCGGAAACATAGGATAGATTAGCAAGTATTCTGTCTTGTTTTGTAATTCAAATAAATCATATACTCCTATATATATGCCCACCAGGCTCATATAATAAACATTCATCATACAACAACTATCCCACCAATCCTCTCTCTCCCTTCTATTATGGTATCAGCCTAACCAACCCAAACCCTAGCGCCGCCTATCGCTTCCGCCCGCGCGACGCCCCTGGAGTGGTCGGCCTCCATGACTTGGGGCTGCGTCGCCCGTACCTAGGGTTCGTCCGCCGGTCGTGTTGACCGGCTGCCCTGGAGAGTCTTTTACCGAGCCCTTGTTTCAGATTTTTCTCTCTCCCGCCGGTCATCTTCATCGGCGGTTTCTTTTTGGGTTTTCGATCTAAAATCGGTTTGCGTCGCCCGCCGCCGCCGTCGACAGTCGCATGCCTCTGCTCCGACACCGGCGACCGGCCGGCTTCTTCGCCGACCCGGTGGCCTCGCATGACAGGCTGCCCCTCACGGTCGTCGTCCGCGCACCGGCCCACCAGTCGATCTACATCGGGGGTCACTGCCCTGCTCCGACCGGGACGCCTGCATTGCCCCGACCCAGCGGCCTCGCGCCATGCGGCGGCCCATCACAACCACCGTTTGTGCAACGGCCTACCCGTCGATCTACGCCGCGCCTGTACAGCCGCCCAGCCGACCGTCTTCGTCGGCTTCATCTTGGACTCCGCGATTACCCCGCCTCCACCGAGCGTCAGGCCACTCCTCCTGCTTTAAGTCCGGCACAACGTCAGCCACGTCAGCCGTCTCTACCGTCTCAGCAATCGTAGAAGAGACACGCCGCAGCTATGGTGCGTAGCAGTACGAGTCGAGGTAGTACGGGAAGTACATGCGGAGAGAAGCGATATAAATATGGTCCAAGCCTCGCTCCTCTTCCTCAGGGGCCTTACAACATGACCGAGGAGCAAAACGCAGCCATAGTGCAGGCCCAAGTGGACGCCCATTTTGGACCAAAACAGGCATCGCCGCCAAGGGAGAAAGTGCTTGAGGAAACGATTGACCACTTCATTCGTATGGCTAGAGCACCAGCTCCCAAGCCTGTTGACTCAGACTATGAGCGCCAAATCAGGAAGCTACATTGAGCACGGCTACAGAAGGAAGCGAGCTCGAGCTCGAGCCAACAAGCAGCTGGCAAAAAATGCGGGAAAACCATTCCCCAGCAAGGAGAACAGGCGGCGCAATCGATCCCCCCACTTGTTGTGCCAACAACACATGAGAGTACGCGCGCCCAATATTATTATGGGCAAACCATTAACGTTCCCCAGCTGGACGATGTGGTAATAACCGAGGAGCATATAATGCAGACTGAAATGCTCGAGATCACTGTTGGACAACTCCTCGAAATCGAGCCCATGCCTACGCTTAGAGAGGAGGAAATAAAACGGAAATATGTCCGGAGCCAACCTTTGGTCGAGCCAGACAACGTCAAGAACCTCCCAACGAGAATGTATGAATTGCATCAATGGTACATGAACATTATCAAGATATCCAATCGAGTGTCCCTCATGGTGAATGTCAAGGAGGAGCATTACTTCCGTGAAAAAGCTCTGCCCGTTGAGTATTCAGAACTATTTCAGTTATACAATCAATACGCACTCGACAAGTCTATCATCATTTGCTATTGTCTGTAAGTGATTTCTTTCGGTAATTTAAGTCTCAAGCTAGCTGTAGTGATATTTTTGATCAATCATTACATGTAATTATACTCACATATTCTTTTCTGTAGTATTATATGTAGGATGAAGATGTATGAAATGGAAAAATCTGAACGCTATGGCATTGGGTTCATTGACCCAAATACCATTAATGAGTACACATGGAAGATTCCAAGTTGTCGAGCAAGTTTAGAGGAAAGCATGCTAGAGTTCTTCAAGCGCCTCAATACCAATGAAGATATACTACTTCCTTATAATTTCCTGTGAGTCACACTATCTTGTACTATAAATTATGTTTTTGCTTACTACTTAGCTAGATGTTAATAATTAAGTGTATACAGTTTGCGGTAGTTGATTAATTTTATACACATGCCCTCTTAATTAAGACATGCAAACATGTGCGCATGCAGTTTTCACTGGATCTTGTTAGACATTAAAGTTGACAAAGGAACAGTTGAAGTACTGGATTCACTACTAAAGAAGAAAAAGACTACATCATCATGAAGGGGATAGTCAACAGGTAATGTCAATCATTATTAACTATATCTCAGCCTATTTAGTTCGTCGTTTCCTGATATGAACTATTTAATAACCCCTTTATTAATTTTCTTTGCCGGCGGGTAGGGCTTGGGCAAAGTTCATCAAGGTGACTCCAGGCAAATGGGCAAAAAAGATGTTTTGGTATCGACCAAAGGTAATTAATTAAGTAGTACTACCTAGCTAGCTAACTACCATCTCTTTAATTCTTGTTTCAATACCATTAATTAATTATCATACTTGATTAATCATTATCTGATTCAATTCCATTCTCGTAAAGGCCCTGAAACAGGCGCAGGGGAATGATCTGTGTGCATTCTACGTTTGCGAGAACATTTGCATGATGGCGTCCGAAAGGAACAGATCTCAAAGACAGGACTGGGTACGTTTGTCAGAACACTATTCACACCATTATTGATATCTAGTCACACAACTAATACACATGCATATTGATCTCCTTCTTAACAGTTTAGAGAGGTGCGGGAGCAGCTCCTACCAGCGGACCGCATACTAGCACTTCAAGAGGAAATAGCGGGATTTTTGCTCGACCAGGTCATAGATCCCAAAGAAGAATACTATTACCCGCTACCGTCCCATGAACCACTTGTCATCGTGCTCCGAAGGTACCAAGGCAACATGTAGGAGAAATTGTATATGTATATACATGTGTATGTGTGAATAATTAATGGTGTTGGTTGTGAGACATTCGATTATATATATATATATATATATATATATATATATATATATATATATATATATATATATATATATATGTATATATATATATATATATGCGGTTCTACGTACGAGAAAAATCTATTTATATATATGCATAACGTGTACAATTTGTAGTATCGTAAAATACCAGCAAACAAAAAAGAATTAAATGGAAAATAAAACCAACCCCCCCCCCCAAACATTTAGTACCGTTGATGTTACCAACCGGTATTAATGTCTTACCTGCACCCGGGCCTGACTCGTGTCACGTGGTGGCACTTTAGCGCCGGTTCGTGACGAACCGGTACTAAAGAGGGGGTTACCTTTAGTCCCCACTCTTTAGTACTAAAGCCCGGTTCTGCACTAGTGGGTGTTGTGTGCCGCCTCTGTTCAATCACAGCTGTTTGTCCCTCAGCAACCGGTGGCAGCCACAAGTAAAAGTGCTTCATTATTTTCTTTTTCTGCGGGCGACAGGTGCTTCTTGACCACCGTCTTCTTTTTCTGTGCAAACAAGATGCTTATACAAATACAATGCGATACCCCTTCAGCCTGCACCCATTGCAATAGCCAAACAGAAGAAATTTTGAAATTATAAACTGTGTATTTGCGATATCACTGATAAATATAGCCAAACATTGAGATATTGATGACATGAGAGGTCTAGACCCAGATTTCCTCTATTTTTTCATACCATTGCTATGTATTGGGAGTTCTTGATTCAGATTTCAGGGTTCCACATTTTCTATTTGACAGAAGTGAAGTCACGATTCCAGTTGTAGAAATGGCATTTCTCGGAACACCATAAGCATGAAGATCTATCATGCCATTGTAATGCAAATGATCATGTCAATATGATTATGGTGACCCACCACCACACAATGCATATACATCCTTCGTTGGATGGGTGAAACAATCCATATTCCACTCTTCTGATTCTGAGATATTCGAGTAAACCAATATGAAAGGCACATTCGGCGTTTACCGAATTTCTGAGCCGATAGAGAGTGCTTTGTCCATAATAGCAACCCCAATCGCTGGCTGCTGTCCCACATTGGCATTTAAGAATCCATGAACATCTATCTGAGTTCATGGGGAATTGAGGCTTCCGAGGGCACCAGGCGATCGCGCTCCAAATTTCTGAACCACGCCGGATTGCCGAAGTTTTCTCTTTCGTGATCTGTCACTCGCTTGCCGGCCGTCGAGGTGTCAGTTCATCCGCTGCCATATGCGGCATGTCCCTCTCCCGCCATTGATGGACATGACACATGACCGGAGTGTCGTATATGAGCAGCGAGTCATTCGAGAATCTGACACTGTGTGATGACAGGTTGGAGGCCGAGAGATGGTAGATACATGAAGAACTGGTGCACTGGAGCTTTGCCGGCGAACCGGTGAAAACGATGAAGAGGGTTTGGGGAGTAGTTCCTTACCAGAACGCTTCATGAAAAAAGAACTTGCAATTTAGAAAAAAATTAGGCCACTCATGGACAGCGCTGCTAGGCAAAGCCGTCATCTTACTTAGTGCATCGCTTGGGTCTATTTTTGTAGAGTTGTAGTTTGATTGAACCACTTCAATCTGATGTAGTCGTATTGCTTGTTCTGCTTTGAGCAATCCAAACAAATACACCAAGTGTCACCAAATATCATGGATAATATTGCTATACCACTGATGCTAAAGTATGCGACCAAAATTTTGATGTTTTCGCTCTTTATGAGGTTGATTTTTTGTTCACTTCAGTTACTATAATGATATTAGAATAAGACATCTGCAGTTAACTTGTTGTTATTTTAAAAAAACAAGACCGTCCAGGACTACCCCTTGGAATCATATTTTTATAGAAGAAGCTGTGAGCAAACTTTTCATGGTACGCTTAATATTACTCTGGTTTGCTTCCAGAAAACAATGTTCGCATTCGTCCAGTGTGTGTGGTATTAACAATTAATACCCCTTGGAAATTTACTGTATTAAACATTGATTCTCCGTGCCCTTATGACTAATGTTTTTTCCTCTGCTATGCAGGATAACTCTGCTCCAGATACACTGTAGACGTCAAATATGATTATGCTGCAATTTCAATTACATCTGAAAAACAGTAGATGTATGTGTTTCTTACGCATACTTGCAAAGTTAAATAGCATCAATCTGGATATCGGGAGCCCCAACGAGCACAGTTGTGTGTTATTGGCTGCTCATCAACGATCATTTATGTGAATGGTCCTGTTCAAAAATAGTACTAGTCTACACAAACGAAAACATTTATCAGTGGACTCATCAACTCTTTCTTGGTCTAGTTTTTTCGAATGTCCAACAGTGTATAACTCGTCCCGCGCCTCGAACCAGAGCTGTTAAGTCCACAAACATTTGTGTTGAGAGTACCAGTTGATGTGTCACCTTTTGAATCGGACAACATTTATCTTGTGTTCCTTCACTGTCGACAATAGTAAAAACAGTATTTCTGCGAAACAGAACAAGCATGATGCTCTACCATGCATTTGTAATGCAAATGATCATGGCAATATGATGACCTCTTTGGTAGCATGGGAATCGACACTATATATGCAAGTGGAAGTTTCTTCACCACCCACACAACGCATATATGGTGGTCCTTTGTTGGTGGAACAATCCATACTCCACTTCGGGCACCGGGGGAATGGGGATGCCCCCGTTGCTGCGCCTCCACCCCGTCGACCCGGCGCGCATGTCCGGTGGCGCCGGGATGTTCTCCTCGAACAAGAGATAGGCCTCCCACTCGTGGAGCGAGCGGCGGCCGAAGCCGTTGGCCGCCGCCGGGTTGCCGGGGAATCGCACGGCCATTGGATGGGCTTGGGGAGAGAGGGGAGGGAACGAACGTCGGCGGGCGGTTGCGCACGGGGAGAGATGCAGAGCTCGGCGGCGGCTGTGGGCTGGTGTGGCCAGAGGCGAGGGGGAGGCACTGGTTTTTATAGCCCCGTGCCATGTGTACGCGTGGCGTGATGAGGAATCAAGGCAAGGCTGACCGGATTCCACGCGGGAAACCAAGGCGTTCCGAGAACGACGAGCACTACAAGAAATATGTCAACTTGTGACCACCACTATTGGTCACTGAAAGGTCATATTTTTTCATTTGCGACCTTTTTGTGACCAAAAACAGAAGGTCAAAAACTGGCGGTCGTAAACTGACTATGGCGACCTTCTTTGCGATGTGTAAAAGGTCGTTGGTTCCACGACCAAATTTTTGGTCACAAGCAACATCCCCAGACCACGTAGGCATCCAACATGGCAAGCTGATGTGGCATAAGAATCAGCCCAGTCCGATTCAGTGTTTTACATGGGCCAAGCCCAACAATTCAGCCCATTTATATTTTTTTCGCTGCTAATTTTGGTGAACTACACAGGCCAAGCCCTACAATTCGGCCTTATTATTTTTTGGGCCATGGCCTTTTTGTACTAGCAGTTTTAGTTTTCTTTTTTTATAAAATGGGTCCATTAGTCAAACAGGTCCCACTTGTCAGGTTCTGATAAATGGGTCCCAGCTATTAGGCTCAGATTCTTCATATTTCAATTTGACATCATATTTGAATTTCATAGTAAGAAAATAACCAGTATTTAAATAGGCAAGCAGAAAACACACATAATTATTCAAATAACAATAGCCAGATTCACTACAAGCTCGACAAATGACACGTAATACAAGCTCTAACATATACAATGCTTTACAAGCTCTACAAATGCAAAGCTCTACAGTACTTTACAAGCTCTCCAAGTAATGTTACAAGCTCTATAAGTGTTCTCTTCTTCAGCATGGAGCTCCTTCAACAGCGATCAAATGTCGGTCTCACGGACAGACATAGTTAGGACTGGGCTGACAGAAATACAACATGCCTTCCACAGTCGCCCTGTTACATGAATCGGCTGAGAAGAATCAGAAAAACTGGATCCAATATAATATGAACATTCCATTCAAAAAAAAGTAGTAAAGGGGTAAAGGACAATTCTTTATATAATGATAAACAGATTTCAGCTAGTACCAAGCTTTTTTAGCCGAGCTAGTTAAAATGAGATATTCATACAAGACAATAGAGACTATATGAATATGCATGGCACAAGTAAAGCTCTATCCATAGTGCCAGCTATGGATAAAATCATGCACACTCCCAACAGAACTCAGTCACACAGTATAATTCTAACTATAATATAACCAAGAATTAAAGATAATAAAACTGACATGTGTGGACGATGCGAAGCAGCCGTGGAGTCTGACGGATCAACAAGCGTGTAACAACATAAACAACAATAGTTTAAGTTGGGCTTGCTCCCCTCTTCTCCTGCTCGTTGTTTTTCTCCTGGGCTTGCTCCTTCTTCTCCTGGGCGTGCTCCTTCTTCTCCTACAACAGCAACAACAGCAGGTTAATGACAACAGTAGTTTGACAACAACAGCAGGTCAATAACAAAAAAACAGTTACTAAATCTGACTAATACTACAAAAACAACAAAGCATTTAGTCCCAAAATAAATCAGATGCATTCTTTCTTTGTCCTTTTTGATGATTAGAAATGCTCAGGTTCTGAAGTGCCAATAGTTCTGGTTATTAACAAGGTAGATTGCACACCATTTGTTTCAGGAGAAGTGTTAGAGAAATTCAGTGGAATTTTCAGAAAACATGTGCACACCTGCCTTCGGCATTTATACAAGAGGGTACTGAATATTAACTGAACATTCCATGGCACAAATTCTCCAAAACAAGACCCCACTCGCATGTGCGCAAGGCACAACCTACAGGTGTCGTCGACGCCATTAGTTGCAGGCTAACATCTCTTTATTTTTTTCTCAAAATAAAAATAAAAATCTGCAGACTGACTTGGAGTTGGAGAGACTGACCAAGCCTAGATGAGAATCAGATCAACCGCGCAACAGCTCTCTACTGGAGCTGGCAACGTGCCAGCGCCTAATGCTGCTGGATTTGAAGGTCGAATGGGTGGCTCAGGCAGAGTGGGATAATTGGGAGAGGGACGGGCCTCGGAGGCCCTGACGGCGCCGACGAAGCGCCTGGGCGGGAGGCGCCAGTCCTTGCGCGCCCGCAGCCCTGCCACCCGCTCCCGCTCCACAGCATCCCCTCCTCCCTCCTCCGGCAGCATCCCCTTCTCCTCGACGGCTCCTCCTCCTCTGTCGGTGCTGCCACTGGGTTGTTCCTATTTGACGCTCGCGTGCATGTTTGAACCGTAGCCACCTCTGTCTTCATCTTCAAGGGCATCACCTGACCGCACATACACACGCATCACACATACGCATAACGCCTCGTGAAATCTCGAGCAAATCGAACGGGGGTAGAGAAGATCTAGCGACTCACCAGCCCGGGGGCTTGGTCGGGCAGTGCCATGCCCAGCTTGGACCCCGCGTCGACGAACACCGCGTCGATGACCACCATCCGGATCTGGATCTGAGTCGAGTGGGAGAGAGAGGAGGGAACGAGGATCTGAGGTGGGGAGGGGAGGTGTGGCAGAGGTGGGTGGCGGCGAGGGGAGGTGTGGGTGGCGACTAAGGCGCGGGGCGGTGAAGCGAGAGGTTGAGAGGTTGGAGAGGAAGGAGGAGGCAGCGGGGAGGGGGTTGCGGTGGATCTGGCCGGAGGCAGGGGAGGGGGTCGAGGCCGGTGGCGAGCGGCTGTGGATGGCGGCGAGGGGAGGGGAGGGATCTGGATCGGGGAACGCTAGGGTTCGCTGCGCGGGGAAGAGAGAGGAGTGGTGTGCGGGGAGAGAGGAGCTAGCAGTGGGTGGGTCTGCGTGGGTGAGAGGGTGAGGGGGTGTGGGCTGTTGGATATCAGGGTATTCGACGGTCTCTTGATCCGCGTGACATGCTCATAGACCAATCAGAACAAAGTATAAGCTTTGACGACGTTATGACCATCTAAATTGGTCGTAAGATTAACATAGGCGGCTGCTACCAGTCAGCCAGATGATTTTGTCTACAAAACATCTGCAGTGTGCCAAGAGCTCCAATGCAGCACCACGGTGCCCGGTGAAGCTCCATTGCAGTGTAGGGGAGCTCCAACGCAGCACCACCCCTTCTCTTTTTATGACAATGTTTAAGTACGGTTCCCTCGAATAACTAGATGTAGTTTCATACTAGGTGGGATTTTTGTCGATTCACTAGTAAGCCGGTCAAATTTTAACTACAACTACCTCATATTTTGTTCAAATGATATCACATTGTGCACAAGGGTGCATATTGGAATGGCAAACAATGTTGACTAAGGAAGTTTTCATTTTCTTTGGAAGAAAATTTCATTTTTCATTTTTCGAGCGCCCAAAATGAGATTTTTTTGTGAAGAACCTACCAAATAATTGTTGCAAAATTGGACCAAATCAATTTTATAAAGTACTAGGTTATATTTAATTCACAATTGACCAAATGGTTGGATGTCAAAAGTTTTGAACCACCTCTGGTGAAAAAGACAAATTTCTGTCGATTCAGTAGGAAGCGGGTCAAATTTGAACTGCAGCTGCCCCATAGTTTGCTCTTTAATTTTTCCAAAAATCATTTCTAGGTACATAAATATCTATTTAATCATAGAAACACCAAAAAAATTCCAAGATTCAGCCACTAGCTAGGAACGGTCATTCCCGCCGTTTTGACCGCATTTTGAAACAGGCATAAAAAATTAAAAAAAATTAAAAAATTCGAAAAACTCCGCATTGTTTCATCATATGTGGCCAAGTTACCAGAAAAAATATAAACTTGTAATACGACAATTATTTTAAAAAAGTGTTCTCAGAAATGAGCTATCATGCGGGAAGATTCATGGCTTTCAAGCCAAATGATCACTCTTATGGCCACATTCATGGCATAGTTTGTTCAAATGCTCGCATATTGTGCACAAGGGTGCTTCTTGGAATTCCAAACAATGTTTCCTAAGGGAGTTTTCAATTTCATTGCACGAAAGAGCCATTTTCCATTTTTTGAGTGCCCCAAATGAGGTTTTTTTGTGAAGAACCTACCAAATAATTTTTGCAAAATTGAACCAAATCATTTTTCTAAAATACTAGGCCATATTTAATGCACAATTGGCCAAATGTTTGGGTGTAAAAAAAGTTTTGATCCACCTCTAGTAAAAAAGACAAATTTCTCCCGATTTAGCTAGAAGCGGGTCAAATTTGAACTGCAGCTATCTTATTGTTTGCTCTTTATTTTTTTCAAAAATCATTCTAGTTACATAAGTATCTATTTAATCATAGAAACACCAAAAAAATCCAAGATTCAACCACTAGCTAGGAACGGTCACGCCCGCCATTTTGACAACATTTTGAAACGGGCATAAAAAATTCAAGAAAAATCAAAAAATTGGAAAACCTTCGCATTATGTCATTATATGTGACCAAGTTTCTAGGAAAAATAATAAACTTGTAATATGACAATTATTTTAAAAAAGTGTTCTCAGAAATGAGTTATCATGCATGAAGATTCATGGCTTTCAAGCCAAATGATCAATCTTATGGCCACATTCATGGCATAGTTTGTTCAAATGATCTCATATTGTGCACATGGGTGCATCACAATGTTGCATAAGGGAGTTTTCAATTTCTTTGCACGGAAAATTCATTTTCCATTTTCCGAGTGCCTGAAATGAGTTTTTTTGTGAAGGACCTACCATATATTTGTTGCAAAATTGGACCTAACCAATTTTATAAAATACTAGGTCATATTTAATGCACAAATGACCAAATGGTTAGGTGTCAAAAGTTTTGATCCACCTCTGGTGAAAACGACAAATTTCCGCCAATTCAGCTGGAAGCGGGTCAAATTTGAACTGTAGCTGCCTCATAGTTTGCTATTTATTTTTTCCAAAAATCATTTCTAGGTACATAAGTATCTATTTAATAATAGAAACATCAAAAGTTTTCCAGGATTCAACCACTAGCTAGGAACGGTCAAGCCCGCTGTTTTGACCGCATTTTGAAACGGGCATAAAAAATTCAAAAAAATTCAAAAAATTGGAAAACCTTCGCATTGTGTCATTATATGTGACCAAGTTTACAGGAAAAATAATAAACTTGTAATACTGGAATTATTTTAAAAAAGTGTTCTCAGAAACGAGCTATCATGCGTGAAGATTCATGTCTTTCAAGCCAAATGATCAATCTTATGGCCACATTCATGGCATAGTTTGTTCAAATGATCTCATATTGTGCACAAGGGTGCATCTTGGAATTCCAAACAATGTTTTCTAAGGGAATTTTCAATTTCTTTGCACGGAAAATACATTTTCCTTTTTCCGAGTGCCCGAAATGAGTTTTTTTGTGAGGGACCTATCATATATTTGTTGCAAAATTGGACCTAACCAATTTTATAAAATACTAGGCCATATTTAATGCATAATTGACAAAATGGTTGGGTGTCAAAAGTTTTGATCCACCTCTGGTGAAAAAGACAAATTTCCGCCGATTCAGCAGGAAGCAGGTCAAATTTGAACTACAGCTGCCTCATAGTTTGCTTTTTATTTTTTCCAAAAATCATTTCTAGTTACATAAGTATCTATTTGATGAGAGAAACATCAAAAGTTTTCCAAGATTCAATCACTAGCTAGGAACGGTCAAGCCCGCCGTTTTGACCACATTTTGAAACGGGCATAAAAAATTCAAAAAAATCAAAGAAATTGGAAAACCTTCGCATTGTGTTATTATATGTGACCAAGTTTCCAGGAAAAATAATAAACTTGTAATGCGTCAATTCTTTAAAAAAAATGTTCTCAGAAACGAGCTATCATGTGTGAAGATTCATGGCTTTCAAGCCAAATGATCAATCTTATGGCCACATTCATGGCATAGTTTGTTCAAATGATCTCATATTGTGCACAAGGGTGCATCTTAGAATTCCAAACAATGTTGCCTAAGGGAGTTTTCATTTTCTTTTCACGGAAAATACATTTTCCTTTTTCCGAGTGCCCGAAATGAGTTTTTTTGTGAAGGACCTACCATATATTTGTTGCAAAATTGGACCTAATAAATTTTATAAAATACCAGTACATATTTAATGCACAATCGACAAAATGGTTGGTTGCCAAAAGTTTTGATGCACCTCTGGTGAAAAAGATAAATTCCCGTCGGTTCAGTTGGAAGCGGGTCAAATTTGAACTGCAGGTGCCTCATAGTTTGCTCTTTGTTTTTTCCAAAATTCGTTTCTAGGTAAATAAGTATCTATTTAATCATAAATACATGGTTTGATGGCGAGACATCGAGGTTTGGACGGTGTCCGAGGGCTCCAACTCTAGAGAGCATAAGCTCGCATGCCCGCTGCATGGTCACCGCGTGACCGTGGCGTTGCCATGCGTTCTGGGCGGCCTAGGCATGTCTAGTGGGTTGGACACTCCCCAAGTAGGTGCTAGGAAGAAAATTATAACATAAGATTCTCATGAGGAGACCGAACTATGCTCAAACATGAATTAGCAGCCAAGTGTTTGATTAGCAGTACGGGAAATGCACATGGCCAATGGGCGTGAGTTTTTGCTGAGGATGATCATATACTAAGAAGAATGTCTTCACAATTTTTTAGGGAAATCAAGAATATATAAATAACACTTCCTTCACAAAGTGCTGCTCTGAACAGAATAGGAAAATGAATATTGTTGAGTTATTTTTGAACTAGGCAAGGAAGGTTTTTGACATATTTGATGAAGATATGATCCAAACAATTTATGAGAATTTTTTGGTAATTTTTGGAATAACAGAAATATGGTTGCTTCACAACCTAGGGCAAAAATTGACACATTGACATGACACATAGGCAAAACTGATGAGGTGGCGCCTAGTCATAGCAATAAGTACTAATGCATCCACGTTCACAACCTCATGACCATTTATATTGGTCGTAATCAGGTACAAATAAGGTCATGGACCACTCTTGTCTGCTTTTATGACCATTTGGTCTAAGGCAATTCAGGGTTTGAGCCCTTCTAAGCGAAATGGCCGTGGATTTATGACCAATTCAGCTAGGGTCACTAAGAGAAGGTCACTAGTTGACATATTTCTTGTAGTGGAGGCGCGCGTCGCTGACTCGGCTGGCCCGTGGTTCTTTCACGCCAAAATCGCTCGCCCTGACGCCCCCGGGCGCCCCCCAGCGCGCCGGTTTCGGCCTGGGTCCGCCGGCGCTAATTTCGGCCCAAGTCAGCGAAAAACGGGCTCCTGGGGGCGCGACTGGGCCGTTTTTTCGGCGCCGGCGCGAAAAAATCTCCTGTGGAGGCCGTGTTGGGGGGCGCGGCTGGAGATGCTCTAAAACATGAAGTAAATGGCCTAAGCAAAGCCCCTGGTTGAACTAAATTACAGTAAACAGTAACTAAAGTAATAAGCCAAGTAACAACAGTCATTGTATCTTGCCATCACACATGCATCGTTGGATAACCGACTGTGGCCTTTACTTGTGTTTCTCTGATGGATAACTAAGGGATATATGTTGAGATTTCCCTCCTGCTAGGACCTGACAGAGTCCATCAGAAAGAAGTATCCTAAGAGTCCATTAGGAAATTGTAAGATTAGAAAGACTCCAATTGTACAAGGAAGTCTAATCGTATTAGAAAAATGGGAAAGGCGAAGGCCTCAAAGGCCTAAGCATCCTTTGTATAAGGATGGCATGTGGCCATGCATTTGGTTTTCCCAAGTTGTTCTCTCATTTACACCTATGTCTAAACCCTATGTTTGCATAATCCGTTGCGGCCATGCATTTTGTTGGACCGAGGTTCACAATAGTTTGTATTAGAGCCATTCATCATGGCTTTCGCTGCTGCTGACAAGATGTCGCGGAGGATACTCCACCTCACGACTCGTGACTCATCAGGCTATATATGCCATCACGGGGAGCGTGCTTCATCATTTTTTATAAATTCTCCCAGGAAGTTTAATGGTCGTGGCCTTCATCAAGTTTTGTTTAGACGAGCTTTTGGCAGTTTGCAGGGTCGGAACATGTAGCGTGGTTGTTATCAGCTTTCCCAAGTTACTCCTTGTATTGTCCAGTTCGTTAGGTGCAACCGTGCAAGTGCAGTCCACAATGATCGACACAACAATATGCCATAGTGGAAAAGGCGTAGGAAGCTGTAGCAGAAGCACAAGAAGAGGCAGATGCATCCAAGCTCGACGACAGCAACAACCGAAACAGATTGAGGAACGACGACAAAGCAACCAGACGCAACAACCAGCGGTGGTGGCACAACCAAACACAACTATAGCAGAGGCACAACTAGGAGCAAGACCGACAACACGCATGCATGGTCGCTTCACTGGTCTGGTGTTGTTGTTTTTTCGATAAAGGCTGGTCTGGTGTTGTTTCTGCCTCGCTGCGAATCAGTGACATCTATCAACAAACAATAGTGTACGTGGTATAATCTCTTCATATTGTTCAATATGAACAAAAAAGGGCGGGGTTCATCTCTCTCAACGGTAACGAGCAAGGTCTAGCATCCATCTGCAGCAAAATAAACAAAAGCTATGAAAGGGTGCCTCCTACAGCTAACACCGCAATAGCCATCAGAATTCTGGAGCAAGACACAACTGAACAAATTCACAGAGAAATAGCTGCACTACAGGGATTAATGCGTCATCGATTTGAGATACAGGTACATAACCATGATTTAAATGGGAGCTGTGGACCACTTGCACTATTTTGTCATGCAAATGTTGCCATGGATTGGGAGCTTTGAATTGATATTTGAGAGTTCATTGTTTCCTTTTCGACAGAGGTGAAGGGGCGATTCTAGCGATTACAAACTGCGATTCACGAAACACCATAAGTATGAAGAGCCACCATTCCATAGTAATGGAAATAATCATGGCAATACGATGACCCGTGGAGCTCTTTGGTAGAAGGAGAATCGACACCATATATATGCACGCGGAAGTTTTTTGACCGCCACACAATGACACAATGCATATATGAAGGTCCTTTGTTGGGTGGGTGAAACAGTTCATAGTTTACACCCTTTTGTTACCGAGGTATTAGAGTAAACCATGACAACAAGCACATAATTTGTGAAACGATGCTGGAGATGGTGAGCGGTGTACTGGAAAAATTGCCAAAGCCAGCTGTTACGTGAGAGTGATGTGCGCTTCCTCTGTTCAATTGCAGTTTTTTGTCTTCCAGCAACTGATAGCAGCGAGATTTTGAAGCGCTCCATTATTTTGTTCTTCTACGGGCAACATGTGCTTTAGGAACACCGTTTGCTTTCTCTGCGCAAACAACAGGATGCATACACAACACGACACCTCTTTCGTTGCCGTCATTGCCATTCCGCTGATGCTAAGATTTATTTATTTATTTATTTCATAAAAATGGTGTGTATATGTATTAGGAAACATGTGGTCATTACAATCTTGTCTCGTCCCATCCAACATGCAGGTGGACTGGACAGAGTTGAGTGATGGTTCCAGCGGTAAAAAATGCATTTCCCTGGAACACAACAAGCATTATGATCTGCCATGACATGGTAATGCAACTGATCATGCCAATATGTTGACCTGATGAGCTATTTGATGCAAAATAGTGGAATAGTTTTCACCATAGAGGTCCTTTGTTGGGTGGAATAGTTCATATTCGACTCTTTTAGTTATGAGATATTAGAGTAAACCAATAGAAAGTGCATATTTTGCTTTGTGAACTGATTCCAAGATGATTCCAGTTCCAGGTGTTGTCTAAAGAACGCCTCTGCTCTGCTCAGTCGAAATTATTTGTCCTTCAGCAACCGATGGTAACCAAAAGTCGAAGAGCTCCATTTTTGTGTTTTTCTTCTGGCAACAGGTGCTCAGGACCACTGTCCCCTTTGTGATGGGCTCATGGCAAACAACAAACTGCATATACAACACATCATCTCTTCAGTCTGTGGTCATCACTGTAGCCAAACTCCCCAAGCACAAGAAGAAGGAACTTACAAGTTACAAGCATCGTTTAAGAGGAACATCAAAATGCATATAGCACGCTGCGTCATCTCACAGAAGTCCAGGCCTTTCTACTCTCCTTGAAAAGAAGAAGTTCAGGTTTTACACATCACACAACATGCCACGGCCGAACAAGAAGAACGAAAAATACTATTTTACACTACCAAGTTTATGCACCGGAGTACACATGTAAGCAGTACATGATTTATTCATAAACATAGTCAACTTCAAAGATAGATTCCATCCAACAGAATTAGATTGCGTTTCCAGAAAAAACAAATTGAAGCCCCCTCTTGCTCCAGAGTGACCCGAGCTTGCATGCTGTCCAAGTATACCCTACACAGAAAACCAAAATCATTTGAATTCCAGTTTACCAAATCAAGTGAAAAGACACATAAGAAATCAATTATGTTGGTCACTTTCAGAAACAAATGTCAAAGGAAAGAAACAACTTTGGCTTCTACAAAGAGATTAACTAGTGATATCCAGTGGCTAAGCTACCACAAGGTTATACCTAGGGCTAAGCTATCTTGAGTGAGTCACTTTAGTGTTTTCTCATACATTATAGCAAGCAATTACTAATTCTATTATCACTAGGCCTAGGGCTACAGCCCCAACTGCCCTAGGCCTATTGACATGGTGACACAAGACAACAATATAGACATAAGAGCTGAAGCAAGGAACGGTTTGGACAGGCAAATAAGCTGCCTGTAACCCTGTAACTAAAAAACTCAGAGAGGAGTGCACCCACAAAAAATATTTCTCAATATAAAAGTTTTTATTCTCTCTACATGTACTTGTCCGTACCAATCATGTACATGTATAATTGGTCACAAAAGAACAGGTTTTGTGGTGTGTGTACAAAACCAAAGTTGGAACCTCAAGAATATGTTTTTCTAGGCGTAGCTTATTTTTTTGGTCCAAGGCACAAAATATATATTTTCTTTATGAAACAGAACACTTGATAGAAGATGCGAACATTTATGTTATTAAAAGGTTCATAATATTTAAGGCGGTTTAATGTTCACCCATCAGCATCCCAACATGTGCATGAATTGTTGTTTCCGGCTGTTGGCCTTTGATGAAGTTGCTACAAGAACGAGTTATGCAGAAGCATTTATTTAAGTGCAATTTCAACATAGGCCACAGCAAGTCAGCAAGCGTTTTTTTAAGCACATTTATTTGGGATCTACCGTGACAGCATCTACCTTTTGTTGCTGCTCTTCGTAGTCCACTAAGCTGCATGCTATGCGTTCGATGACTTCCATGTGTGCAAGATCATATATGGGCTTACCTGTCTAAGTCACTAAGTGACGCACTGAGTTCATGTTTCTTACTCTTTCACAAAAGAAAATGAAAAAGAGTTCAGGTATTCCGCACATCATCGATTTAGGATACATGGCCATATAACTGTGATTTAGAGGTGGGAGCTCTGGACCCAGATTTCCCCTGTTTTATCATGCAATTGTTGTGATCAATTGAGAACACTAGATTCGGATTTCAGATTCTCATGGTTTCTTTCCGATAGAGGTGTACGGTTGATTCCAGCAGTAAAAATGGCACTTCTACTGAACACAATAAGCATGATGATCTGCCATGCCATAGTAACGCAAATGATCACGGCAATATGATGACATGATAATCTCTTTGGTAGCAGAGGAATCGAGACTATATATATGCAAGCAGCAGCTTTCCCATCACCACACAATGCATACATGGAGGTCCTTTGTTGGCTTGGTGAAATGGTCCATACTCCACACTATTGTTTCCGAGATATTAGAGTAAACCAATACAAAAAAACTATTTTGCTTCACCGTATTTGTGAGCGAATAGAAGGAGCTCATGTTGATCCAGCATGGGAGAAGTGCTCGGACTGGAACGATTGGAAAGAATTGATCCAAGAACCAACGAGAGATTGGTCTGATTTTAGGGTAAAATGCAGAATAACAGTTGAGAATAATTGCCTCTACTTCTAGTTAATCTAAGGAGCTAAGTTTCGGAGAATTCTTCCTTATTATTCACGATGGGAATGGCATATATAGCCGGGCCAGTTCAGCTATTACCACGAGTAAAACATGAGGTAAATGGCCTAAAAAAGCCCCAGTAGAGCAACAAGCCGACTGACGTCAGCCATTGGATCTTGCTATCACACGTGCACCGTTGGATAACTAAATCACTACTGGAAACGCCGCGTACGCCGAGTGCCAGGAACACTCGGCAAAGAGCCAAAAAACCTTCGCAAAGGTCACCCGGCGTACACCTCTCAGCGAAATAGGAATTTGCCGAGAGCCACAATGGGCACTCGGCAAAGTATTTGCCGAGAGACAAACGGTGCCTCTCGACAAAATAAAGCGACTTCACAGCCGCTGGTTCCTTCAGCTCTTTGCCGAGAGCCACGCTCGGCAAAACAGCCACAGCCAACTGCCAGGTGCTCCCCGAGCATGCCACTTTGCCGAGAGCCGCACTCAGTAAAGATTCATTCCCAATTATGTTTCTTCTGCTTTTCCCTCGGATCGCTGCCGCAAAAACAGATATACAATACACAAACTTGCATTTGAAGTCACAAAGTCTAACAACAAACTCACATAAGCATTATATAAATAGTTCACACAAGCTTCATTTGAAATCTCAAAGTAGCTCTTGGGTACAAGTGCCTACTTACTAAACAACAAAGTGGTCAATGCATGTCTACATGTGAGCACATGATATAAGTAACACCACAATTATCACGAATTGAAGTTTGATAGTCTTAAGGCTCCTCGGTTGAGCAGACATCTGCACCTAGCCTTGTACTCCCGCTTGCTAGGAAAAAGTACATCTCTTATGTACTCTCACATATCTAAGAGACGCTGAGGGGAGCGGCCCCTTAACAATGAACAAGTGATAGAAATGATCACATCTGTGATAGGCCCATGAAAAAGTCACTATGGGAGCGGGACCCTGCCTGATCTCGAGGTCCTGATTGGCCACCTCCAAGCTAGATGCCCTCGAAGCCGAGCCACCACAGCTTGAACGTAGCCAGTCAGGACCTCGAGATGAGGCAGGGTCCCGCTCAAACAGCGGCTTTTCCATGGGCCTATCGCAGATTTGATCATTTCTATTGCTTCTTCTTGTTAAGGGGTCACTCCCTCAGTACCTCTTGGATATCTGCAAGTTCATATAAGATATACTTTTTGCTGGCAGGAGGGAGGACGAGGCTCGGTGCAGAAGGCTGCTCATCCGGAGGAGCTTACGACTCTCAAACACGATGCTCTCCTCGGCAAGGATCTTCTGGTGCTTTTTCATCAATGCCCAGAGTTCTTTTGCTTCGGGAGAGCAGAAGTCATCTAAGTTGGTCACAATACTCGCGACACCTGATTTTTTTTTACGAAAAAGGTCAAAAAAAGGGTTCTATTTTGAACGACATGCAACGTCGCAAGAGCTACACGTACTATTAGGAGGTGACCTAGGCTTATTTGAGACCACCCAGCATCTACTTCATCGGATGGCCGCTTTTTGTCCACTTCATTAGCGCCAATGGATGATGTCAGAGACGAGGGGCTTCGCCGCCGAACCGCCTATCGTTGGAGGCGTTGACTTCGTGACATGATCACACACCAACGGCGGATCAACCGACACCACCGAAGCCCTTGCCGGACACGTGGACTTCTTCGCCACTAAAGCATACCGATCAATCATATCGACCGCCTCGCCCAAGAGCCGCTGCGCGTCATCACTCACGGCCACATGCAGCATTACATCCTCAAGCTTTCCTGTGTACATGAAGATGAAGACGGTCGTAAAAAAAGAGGTATATAGACAGTTTTATTATGTAACATCTAGCAGAGCATCGAAGTCAAGAAATGACAGTTCCCTCCTTTGAACTGTGATTGGATCGGCTGCGTGCACTCCGCGCCGCCATGCTGCCCGGTGCCGGCGATGAACCGATGGACTTCACCTTGTTGGACTTCTGCCGTGCCTAGATGTGTCGCAAACAAATAAAAGAGAAGTCAATGGAAAATGCAGTGCGTGCATGAAGATGCGTAAGTCCCCAACTTCAGGAAGAAAAGAAAAGAAAGAGGCTAGCTAGCAGCAGCGGCGTACCTGGCTGGACGGAAAAGCTTCGGCCGGATCGAAGTACGCCTGCACGATCGGGTCTCGCAAACCTGGTATTTGGCCGGCGCCAGAGTAAGGCAAATGCACGGGGCACTAAGCTATATTTATAGCCATGGCCACCCCTGCAAGATCACAACGACCTTGCCGGTCGTAGAAAATATATACTCAAGTTGTTATGAAGCGATCAGGCTGAACACGTATAATGCGCTCAAACTTCCGGTGAGGGGGTATTTTTTGATGTATTTGTTTCGATGCGTATTTGCTTGATGAGGGGACCGGCCACTTCGCCCCTTCGGCATGGCGTTGCCTGCTCCTCGGCCTGGTTGGATTCCTCCCAACGCTGCCAGGGTGCTCGGGCCTCGTCCCGGTGTGCACTCTGAAGCCTACACTATGATGCCGGTTAAAATTAAAAGTTGCAAAACACAGTACCGGTTCCCGTGTGAAACGGTTGACATTGTTCTACCAGAAACTCTTCGTCACGTCTATTCGGTGCAGGTTAGGCCCATGCAGCTATACACTCAATTAACTCAGAGCAAAATCCAGAAAATATCTATACTCTAACTAGTCTTTTTAATGATTCGAATCACAAAGTCCTCCACGCCGTAGATGAGGCGGGATCAGATGCTGATCGGTTCAGAACGACACTTCTCGCGCTATAGCGCACTATTCTTTTTAAGTGGTTAGGAGATGTGCTCACCATCTCGGCCGTGTGGTGCGGTTTCTTTCTTTCACTTATTTACTTTTGCTATTGTCATATCATGTGTATGAAACATGTAAAACTCTGACATATCCAGGCCTTCAAATCAACCAGTCTCTCAAAGTCTCAATCTTCCTTTTTCCTGTCTTCCAACTTCTCCTAAGATACGCCTCTGATCTCGCCACAAGGCTATATCCTCTTCTTCTCTGCAACCATTGCCCGCTTATTTGCTTCCTAGCTTTGAGCAGCACCTCAAATATCCTAAACTATCTTCACATGCAAAAAAAATCCTAAACTATCCAGGCACCGAATGAATTTGTTATATTCGAACGGATGATAAGCACACAAATGGACAACCAAGGTGATACCTACTTTGGCATCGAAAATCTCGTGGAACTTGTTCGACAAATTGACGCACTGCACTGCACTGCACTCCAGGTGAGACTTCCCCATCAAGCTCGCGCTTCAGCGGAATCACTGGTCCTAGATTAGGTCGACGCAAATTTTATGAAAGTTGTGAGTTCATCGGAGGTTGTTTTGGAGCTCGTACGTTGGGATTCAAGGTGGTGGATCTACTGCAGTTTGATGCCGGCTGCTTCTGGTACATGCTGATCAACAAGTTCCCGGAGGGAGGGAGGAGGAGTAGCAGCGCCGTAGGGCAAGCATCCGGTGGGACGGCGCCGGGATTGTGACGAACCATAGAGGGATTGTGACGGGGTGCCTTCATGCATAGCTGGCTGGAGGTCGCGGAGGGGCAGGATGACATCGGCCCAGGTGGATCTGGAGGATGCCGATCTCCCTGCTGCCCGCGAGATGGGGACGACAATGCAGTGGAGCGATTAAGGGGCATGGAGCAGAGCATGTACGACCTAGCGATTACAGGTGGTGGCCCAGGCGGCCGCTGATGGCGGCGGGCCGGCGGCGGAGCGCTTGTACCAGAGAGGTGGGATCGAGTCGAGAGATGCGAGAAAGAGGCGTTAGCTGCGGTGACTATATCTCGCCTTAAGCGATCCCATAGAAAACACTCGCTGATGGGTGTAGAGTAGTTGGGCCGGCCCATTATCGCGCACATTAAGAAAAAAAGAGAATGGAAAAATGGTGGAGGCGGGGATAGATCTCCAGTTTCCTGGGAGACGGCTGGCTACACTAGGAACTTCGCCCATGTCACACGGGTAAGTTCTTGGCGCGATGTTTACTTGATGCAAACGACGTCGGTTTTTCATGGTTTTCATGTTTTTTTTCAAATTTTTTTTGTTCTTTGGCAGGTTTTTTTTTCTTCATTTTTTGTTTGGTTTTTTGTTTGTTCATTTTTTTCCTCCATTTTTTGTTTTTCTTTTGTTTCTTCTTATGTTTTTTTTAGTTTTCTCTGTTTCGTGTTGAACACTAGGGCGCACCCTACTTATCTCTACTACTTCTCTACTACTATTAAACAAGCAAACATATTCATCGCTAAATGCACCCATCCTAAACTACACAAAATAGCACGGATCAATTACAGCCTTACGATCAGAACCACTTAATCTAATCTAACCGCTAAGATTATGTTAACCCTCAGCCAAAACTGCGTTTAGCAATTTTTGTGGGCGGACGAAAACTCTGTCGTCCCACGTTTGCGATCTTTACGACCGCACGAAAATAGGAAACTGATCGCAATCAGATCTCCTTAATTTGTGCGCTGCGATTGATGGTGCTCGCTCAAAACAATTACACTGCGACCCAGGCTGCACGAGACGCGAATGGACGAGCGCCTTCCCATCTAACAAACCACAACAAAGATCGGAGGCGGCGAGGGCGCGACCCATGGCCATGGGGCAGGACGTCGCTGATGGCAATGCTCCTCGGTGAGACGATGGTGGAGATCGGCTAGGCCAGTCAGTTCGCCCGGGACATCATTGCGCGAAGGCTGATCCGCCCAAGATCCCGAAGCGGCGAGGCCCATCGCGAGGACCAGGAAGGCCACCGAGGAGCAGATGCCGCTCGGGGCCAATCACGCCAAGGAGAAGCAGAGCAAGAGGGGCACGGCGAGAGCCGAGGCCAGCACGCCGCCGCCGCGTGGGCGCGTCCGGTACCGCATACAGTTCAAGCCCACGTACCCCCGCTGGTCACCCATCTGTGTGGGCGGTGAATAGGGTGTCCCCCAAGAACCGGCTGTCGCTCCCTCCTCCTCCACTGTGTACGCCTGGCAGAAGCTGTCTTACAAGACTAGGTACCTTGTCATGCCCACGCAAACGCTGCACAAGTTCCTGGATTAGTGATCTATGGATCTATTATATTTCTTTGGATCTTATGTTCTTATTTATCTTTCAAGGATACCAGTAGTTGTTGGAGCTAATGGCCTAATGCAGATCTGAAAAAATATCAACGTAACAGGAAGACCAACTACTTCCGTTAGATTTTACTTTTGTCATGGTGTTCCCCGTTGACTAATGTTTGCTTGTTGAGTTAGCTCGTACATAGATGTATTCCCTTCTTATCAGATGAGATGCAGTTTGTTACCACATCCAAGAATTGGTGTTCCTCCGCATGCGGAAACAATGCCCTGCTTGTTCAAATCAGTTATCTCCCCAAGTTTCTTACTTTCTTTTGATCTTGTTTTGCAAAGCTGGAGGTAGTTTTTTTTTGGGGGGGGGGGGGGGGGGGGATCTAATGTTAGCTCACCGATTGCCAGTACCTGGCAAACTGTATGAGCTTTCATCCTGGATTGGAGACATTATTATCTACCTCTTGTTAGACTGTATATACGTAGCCTCTGTATATCTGTATTATAACGTTGTATTGTACCCCTTGGGTACCTCTACATTATGAGATAGCCACACCCCAGGTTAGGGGTGTCGAGCAGTTCCCAAAATACTTTGTTTTACATGGTATCAGTTTAGGTTACCATATGTCTTCCGCTGCTCCCGCCGCCGCCGCCGTCGCGCCGACCTCCGTCGCCGCGGCCGCCGCCGCACCGGTTCTCGCCCCTTCGTCGCCGTTCCTCGCCTCCGGGCCTCTCGCGGCGGCCTATGGGGCCCCGCCGCCGCCTGCGCTGCCTGGGTCCCCGATCGGATCTCGCCCGCATGGCGAGCCCTCGGGTGACCTAGCCCCGGTCGCGGCCGATGCTGCCGCGCCACCGGCCTACGCCGCTGCACCACCACCGCACTACGGCGTCGCCGCGCCACCATCTTCCGGCGTTGCCGCGCCCTCGCAGTACGGCTACTACCCGTATGGCGCTCCTCCGATGGCCCCTGGTGCTCCGCCGCTGCCGCCGTCCTCATGGCCGGCGTTTGGTGCGCCGCCTCTACATCAACCACCGGCGGCGCCACAGAGCCACCCCTATGGGTCATCATCGTCGCCTCCCCAGCAACCCTACGCTGCCTACCCAGGGCCGCACGGGGCTGCGGCCTCCTACGCGGGGGGGGGGGGGGGGGGGCTGCCTCGCTGCAGCCATCGTACGGGGCTGCGGCCGTGCCACAGCAGCAGCCTCCCGGGGCCGCGGTCGTCTCGCCCTACGGGGCTCATGCCGCTGGTCCTCCCGGGTTCCCCGCACTGTATCCGGTGCCTGCTGCTCATGTCGACCCGGTCGCCGCGCCGTCGCCGTTCTACTTTTCACATCTGCTACCGGTGAAGCTTGCGCCGGATAATTACTTGTCCTGGCGTGCCCAGGTGTTGCCTCTTCTGCGGAGCCGCTACTTGGAGGGATATGTTGACGGGTCCATACCGTGTCCACCACCCCACCACCCAGCGTACCACACCTGGGTGGCTCGGGATCAGGCCATCCTCTCCGCCATCCAGTCCTCGCTCACCCCGAGCATCTCGTCGTTGGTCATCTTTGCCGCTACATCCCGGGAGGCGTGGGCGGCGCTTCACACCAGCTTTGCCTCTCAGTCTCAGGCGCGTGCTCACTCTATCCGCACTGAGTTGGGTGACACGAAGCTTGGTGACCTCAGCATCACCGACTACTTCAACAAGATGCGGGGTCTCACCGACATGTTGGCCTCCGTCGGCCAGTCGCTACAGGATGAGGAGTTCACCACGTTCGTACTGAATGGGCTTGATGATGATTATGACAATCTCATTGAGAACGTTCACGGTCGCGATGACCCGCTACCACCTCGTGAGCTCTATGCTCGTCTGCTTGGCCGCGAGCAGCGCATTAAGGCGCGCCGAGCTTCCCCCAGTTTCGCCTCCGCCAATGCCGCCACTCGCGGCAAGCCTCAGCGGTCCTCATCGTCTGGAGGCAAACCGGCGTTGCCTTCATCACCAGCTTCGAGGGGCAGCGCTCCGACCATCACAGGTGGTAACCGCCCTGTGGCATGTTGTTCCTCTTGTGGTGCCCAACAGGCGTGCCAGTTGTGTGGCTTGGAGCGCCACATTGCTTCTCGCTGTCATCGTCGCTACAAGCAGGATTTTCTGGGCCTCGGCAACAACGGAAAGGGGAATGACAAGCAGGCCGCCGCTGCCGTGACGAGTCATGATCATGGTCGTACTCTGTCATACTCCGTTGATCCTGCATGGTACATGGACACTGGAGCTACCAACCACCTCACCGGTGAGATGGGTAAGCTCTCTACTCAGGAGCCATATCGCGGTCATGATCAGGTGCACACCGCTAGTGGAGCAGGTATGCGCATCTCTCATGTTGGTCAGGCTTCTCTCCTTGCACACAACTTTCTCACATTGCATCTATCTAATGTCCTTCGTGTTCCTTCTGCTACACGTAGTTTGTTGTCCATTCCTCAACTTACTCGTGATAATAATGTCCTTGCTGAGTTTCACCATTTTCATTTCTTTATCAAGGATCGGGACACGAGGGCCGTTCTGCTTAGCGGTCGTCTTCGCCATGGCCTGTATGCACTTGATGCGCCGCGCACCTCTTCCACGTCGTCCTCTCCTCAGGTGTTCAGTGGTGTTCGTGTGTCCCCTACACACTGGCATGCGCGCCTTGGTCACCCGGCGACTCCCATAGTTTGACATGTTTTGCATCGTCATGATCTACCAGTTATGTCCAATAAAACTGCTGAAACTATTTGTGATGCCTGTCAGCAGGGCAAGAGTCATCAGCTTGCATTTTCAGAGTCTAGTCGTGTTGTGAAACATCCTCTTGAGCTTGTGTTTTCTGATGTGTGGGGTCATGCCCAGACATCCGTTAGTGGTCACAATTATTATGTCAGTTTCATTGATGCTTACAGCCGTTTCACTTGGTTATATCTTATTAAGGATGTGTTTGATGTCTTCATTCAGTTTCAAGCACACGTTGAGCGCCTTCTTAAGCAGAAAAGCATTCATGTCCAATCCGACTGGGGTGGTGAATACCACAACCTCAACTCGTTTTTTAACAAGCTTAGGATTTCGCAATGCGTGTCATGCCCTCACACACATCAGCAGAATGGTGCTGCTGAGCGTAAGCATCGTCATCTTGTTGAAACTGGCTTAACCTTGCTAGCTCATGCATCTGTCCCGTTTCGGTTCTGGAGTGATGCTTTCTCTACAGCTTGTTTTCTTATAAACAGGCTCCCCTCGAGGCTTCTGAAAATGCAAACCCCACTTGAGCTCCTGCTTCATGAGATTCCGGACTACACTTTCTTCAAAGTGTTTGGCTGTGCATGCTGGCCTCACCTCCGTCCATACAACAAGCGCAAGCTAGAGTTTCGGTCTAAGAAGTGTGTCTTTCTTGGGTACAGTTCTCTTCACAAAGGGTACAAATGCCTACATGTTCCTACCAACCGCGTCTACATCTCTCGTGACGTTGTGTTTGACGAAAATGTATTTCCTTTTCGTGCACTTCCGACTGACCTTACCACTTCCACACCACGAGTGCCTGTGTCTCCACCTACGCCTGATCAGTTTGTGGATGTTGCATATGCCCCTGCGTTGCTTCCTAATCATGCTGCAGGTATTGGACGTGGTGCTCGACTCGAGCTCCTTGATGAACAGGTCGCGGATGATCCTCCTGGTCGGGACGTGCATGTGTCATGCATAACGGGGGGCACCCGCCAACCCGTTCCTCTGTCGCCTGAGGCGGCCACCCCGACTGCCTCCCGGGTGCCGGACCCGCCCACGCCATCGCCAGCGGCTGTGGATGGCGGCGAGGGGAGGGGAGGGATCTGGATCGGGGAACGCTAGGGTTCGCTGCGCGGGGAAGAGAGAGGAGTGGTGTGCGGGGAGAGAGGAGCTAGCAGTGGGTGGGTCTGCGTGGGTGAGAGGGTGAGGGGGTGTGGGCTGTTGGATATCAGGGTATTCGACGGTCTCTTGATCCGCGTGACATGCTCATAGACCAATCAGAACAAAGTATAAGCTTTGACGACGTTATGACCATCTAAATTGGTCGTAAGATTAACATAGGCGGCTGCTACCAGTCAGCCAGATGATTTTGTCTACAAAACATCTGCAGTGTGCCAAGAGCTCCAATGCAGCACCACGGTGCCCGGTGAAGCTCCATTGCAGTGTAGGGGAGCTCCAACGCAGCACCACCCCTTCTCTTTTTATGACAATGTTTAAGTACGGTTCCCTCGAATAACTAGATGTAGTTTCATACTAGGTGGGATTTTTGTCGATTCACTAGTAAGCCGGTCAAATTTTAACTACAACTACCTCATATTTTGTTCAAATGATATCACATTGTGCACAAGGGTGCATATTGGAATGGCAAACAATGTTGACTAAGGAAGTTTTCATTTTCTTTGGAAGAAAAATTCATTTTTCATTTTTCGAGCGCCCAAAATGAGATTTTTTTGTGAAGAACCTACCAAATAATTGTTGCAAAATTGGACCAAATCAATTTTATAAAGTACTAGGTTATATTTAATTCACAATTGACCAAATGGTTGGATGTCAAAAGTTTTGAACCACCTCTGGTGAAAAAGACAAATTTCTGTCGATTCAGTAGGAAGCGGGTCAAATTTGAACTGCAGCTGCCCCATAGTTTGCTCTTTAATTTTTCCAAAAATCATTTCTAGGTACATAAATATCTATTTAATCATAGAAACACCAAAAAAATTCCAAGATTCAGCCACTAGCTAGGAACGGTCATTCCCGCCGTTTTGACCGCATTTTGAAACAGGCATAAAAAATTAAAAAAAATTAAAAAATTCGAAAAACTCCGCATTGTTTCATCATATGTGGCCAAGTTACCAGAAAAAATATAAACTTGTAATACGACAATTATTTTAAAAAAGTGTTCTCAGAAATGAGCTATCATGCGGGAAGATTCATGGCTTTCAAGCCAAATGATCACTCTTATGGCCACATTCATGGCATAGTTTGTTCAAATGCTCGCATATTGTGCACAAGGGTGCTTCTTGGAATTCCAAACAATGTTTCCTAAGGGAGTTTTCAATTTCATTGCACGAAGGAGCCATTTTCCATTTTTTTGAGTGCCCCAAATGAGGTTTTTTTGTGAAGAACCTACCAAATAATTTTTGCAAAATTGAACCAAATCATTTTTCTAAAATACTAGGCCATATTTAATGCACAATTGGCCAAATGTTTGGGTGTAAAAAAAGTTTTGATCCACCTCTAGTAAAAAAGACAAATTTCTCCCGATTTAGCTAGAAGCGGGTCAAATTTGAACTGCAGCTATCTTATTGTTTGCTCTTTATTTTTTTCAAAAATCATTCTAGTTACATAAGTATCTATTTAATCATAGAAACACCAAAAAATCCAAGATTCAACCACTAGCTAGGAACGGTCACGCCCGCCATTTTGACAACATTTTGAAACGGGCATAAAAAATTCAAGAAAAATCAAAAAATTGGAAAACCTTCGCATTATGTCATTATATGTGACCAAGTTTCTAGGAAAAATAATAAACTTGTAATATGACAATTATTTTAAAAAAGTGTTCTCAGAAATGAGTTATCATGCATGAAGATTCATGGCTTTCAAGCCAAATGATCAATCTTATGGCCACATTCATGGCATAGTTTGTTCAAATGATCTCATATTGTGCACATGGGTGCATCACAATGTTGCATAAGGGAGTTTTCAATTTCTTTGCACGGAAAATTCATTTTCCATTTTCCGAGTGCCTGAAATGAGTTTTTTTGTGAAGGACCTACCATATATTTGTTGCAAAATTGGACCTAACCAATTTTATAAAATACTAGGTCATATTTAATGCACAAATGACCAAATGGTTAGGTGTCAAAAGTTTTGATCCACCTCTGGTGAAAACGACAAATTTCCGCCAATTCAGCTGGAAGCGGGTCAAATTTGAACTGTAGCTGCCTCATAGTTTGCTATTTATTTTTTCCAAAAATCATTTCTAGGTACATAAGTATCTATTTAATAATAGAAACATCAAAAGTTTTCCAGGATTCAACCACTAGCTAGGAACGGTCAAGCCCGCTGTTTTGACCGCATTTTGAAACGGGCATAAAAAATTCAAAAAAATTCAAAAAATTGGAAAACCTTCGCATTGTGTCATTATATGTGACCAAGTTTACAGGAAAAATAATAAACTTGTAATACTGGAATTATTTTAAAAAAGTGTTCTCAGAAACGAGCTATCATGCGTGAAGATTCATGTCTTTCAAGCCAAATGATCAATCTTATGGCCACATTCATGGCATAGTTTGTTCAAATGATCTCATATTGTGCACAAGGGTGCATCTTGGAATTCCAAACAATGTTTTCTAAGGGAATTTTCAATTTCTTTGCACGGAAAATACATTTTCCTTTTTCCGAGTGCCCGAAATGAGTTTTTTTGTGAGGGACCTATCATATATTTGTTGCAAAATTGGACCTAACCAATTTTATAAAATACTAGGCCATATTTAATGCATAATTGACAAAATGGTTGGGTGTCAAAAGTTTTGATCCACCTCTGGTGAAAAAGACAAATTTCCGCCGATTCAGCAGGAAGCAGGTCAAATTTGAACTACAGCTGCCTCATAGTTTGCTTTTTATTTTTTCCAAAAATCATTTCTAGTTACATAAGTATCTATTTGATGAGAGAAACATCAAAAGTTTTCCAAGATTCAATCACTAGCTAGGAACGGTCAAGCCCGCCGTTTTGACCACATTTTGAAACGGGCATAAAAAATTCAAAAAAATCAAAGAAATTGGAAAACCTTCGCATTGTGTTATTATATGTGACCAAGTTTCCAGGAAAAATAATAAACTTGTAATGCGTCAATTCTTTAAAAAAAATGTTCTCAGAAACGAGCTATCATGCGTGAAGATTCATGGCTTTCAAGCCAAATGATCAATCTTATGGCCACATTCATGGCATAGTTTGTTCAAATGATCTCATATTGTGCACAAGGGTGCATCTTAGAATTCCAAACAATGTTGCCTAAGGGAGTTTTCATTTTCTTTTCACGGAAAATACATTTTCCTTTTTCCGAGTGCCCGAAATGAGTTTTTTTGTGAAGGACCTACCATATATTTGTTGCAAAATTGGACCTAATAAATTTTATAAAATACCAGTCCATATTTAATGCACAATCGACAAAATGGTTGGTTGCCAAAAGTTTTGATGCACCTCTGGTGAAAAAGATAAATTCCCGTCGGTTCAGTTGGAAGCGGGTCAAATTTGAACTGCAGGTGCCTCATAGTTTGCTCTTTGTTTTTTCCAAAATTCGTTTCTAGGTAAATAAGTATCTATTTAATCATAAATACATGGTTTGATGGCGAGACATCGAGGTTTGGACGGTGTCCGAGGGCTCCAACTCTAGAGAGCATAAGCTCGCATGCCCGCTGCATGGTCACCGCGTGACCGTGGCGTTGCCATGCGTTCTGGGCGGCCTAGGCATGTCTAGTGGGTTGGACACTCCCCAAGTAGGTGCTAGGAAGAAAATTATAACATAAGATTCTCATGAGGAGACCGAACTATGCTCAAACATGAATTAGCAGCCAAGTGTTTGATTAGCAGTACGGGAAATGCACATGGCCAATGGGCGTGAGTTTTT
Organism: Triticum aestivum; assembly: GCF_018294505.1. NCBI lineage: Eukaryota > Viridiplantae > Streptophyta > Magnoliopsida > Poales > Poaceae > Triticum > Triticum aestivum. Next base: position 823,901,106 of record NC_057801.1, on the reverse strand, counting down.
GCTGAGGATGATCATATACTAAGAAGAATGTCTTCACAATTTTTTAGGGAAATCAAGAATATATAAATAACACTTCCTTCACAAAGTGCTGCTCTGAACAGAATAGGAAAATGAATATTGTTGAGTTATTTTTGAACTAGGCAAGGAAGGTTTTTGACATATTTGATGAAGATATGATCCAAACAATTTATGAGAATTTTTTGGTAATTTTTGGAATAACAGAAATATGGTTGCTTCACAACCTAGGGCAAAAATTGACACATTGACATGACACATAGGCAAAACTGATGAGGTGGCGCCTAGTCATAGCAATAAGTACTAATGCATCCACGTTCACAACCTCATGACCATTTATATTGGTCGTAATCAGGTACAAATAAGGTCATGGACCACTCTTGTCTGCTTTTATGACCATTTGGTCTAAGGCAATTCAGGGTTTGAGCCCTTCTAAGCGAAATGGCCGTGGATTTATGACCAATTCAGCTAGGGTCACTAAGAGAAGGTCACTAGTTGACATATTTCTTGTAGTGGAGGCGCGCGTCGCTGACTCGGCTGGCCCGTGGTTCTTTCACGCCAAAATCGCTCGCCCTGACGCCCCCGGGCGCCCCCCAGCGCGCCGGTTTCGGCCTGGGTCCGCCGGCGCTAATTTCGGCCCAAGTCAGCGAAAAACGGGCTCCTGGGGGCGCGACTGGGCCGTTTTTTTCGGCGCCGGCGCGAAAAAATCTCCTGTGGAGGCCGTGTTGGGGGGCGCGGCTGGAGATGCTCTAAAACATGAAGTAAATGGCCTAAGCAAAGCCCCTGGTTGAACTAAATTACAGTAAACAGTAACTAAAGTAATAAGCCAAGTAACAACAGTCATTGTATCTTGCCATCACACATGCATCGTTGGATAACCGACTGTGGCCTTTACTTGTGTTTCTCTGATGGATAACTAAGGGATATATGTTGAGATTTCCCTCCTGCTAGGACCTGACAGAGTCCATCAGAAAGAAGTATCCTAAGAGTCCATTAGGAAATTGTAAGATTAGAAAGACTCCAATTGTACAAGGAAGTCTAATCGTATTAGAAAAATGGGAAAGGCGAAGGCCTCAAAGGCCTAAGCATCCTTTGTATAAGGATGGCATGTGGCCATGCATTTGGTTTTCCCAAGTTGTTCTCTCATTTACACCTATGTCTAAACCCTATGTTTGCATAATCCGTTGCGGCCATGCATTTTGTTGGACCGAGGTTCACAATAGTTTGTATTAGAGCCATTCATCATGGCTTTCGCTGCTGCTGACAAGATGTCGCGGAGGATACTCCACCTCACGACTCGTGACTCATCAGGCTATATATGCCATCACGGGGAGCGTGCTTCATCATTTTTTATAAATTCTCCCAGGAAGTTTAATGGTCGTGGCCTTCATCAAGTTTTGTTTAGACGAGCTTTTGGCAGTTTGCAGGGTCGGAACATGTAGCGTGGTTGTTATCAGCTTTCCCAAGTTACTCCTTGTATTGTCCAGTTCGTTAGGTGCAACCGTGCAAGTGCAGTCCACAATGATCGACACAACAATATGCCATAGTGGAAAAGGCGTAGGAAGCTGTAGCAGAAGCACAAGAAGAGGCAGATGCATCCAAGCTCGACGACAGCAACAACCGAAACAGATTGAGGAACGACGACAAAGCAACCAGACGCAACAACCAGCGGTGGTGGCACAACCAAACACAACTATAGCAGAGGCACAACTAGGAGCAAGACCGACAACACGCATGCATGGTCGCTTCACTGGTCTGGTGTTGTTGTTTTTTCGATAAAGGCTGGTCTGGTGTTGTTTCTGCCTCGCTGCGAATCAGTGACATCTATCAACAAACAATAGTGTACGTGGTATAATCTCTTCATATTGTTCAATATGAACAAAAAAGGGCGGGGTTCATCTCTCTCAACGGTAACGAGCAAGGTCTAGCATCCATCTGCAGCAAAATAAACAAAAGCTATGAAAGGGTGCCTCCTACAGCTAACACCGCAATAGCCATCAGAATTCTGGAGCAAGACACAACTGAACAAATTCACAGAGAAATAGCTGCACTACAGGGATTAATGCGTCATCGATTTGAGATACAGGTACATAACCATGATTTAAATGGGAGCTGTGGACCACTTGCACTATTTTGTCATGCAAATGTTGCCATGGATTGGGAGCTTTGAATTGATATTTGAGAGTTCATTGTTTCCTTTTCGACAGAGGTGAAGGGGCGATTCTAGCGATTACAAACTGCGATTCACGAAACACCATAAGTATGAAGAGCCACCATTCCATAGTAATGGAAATAATCATGGCAATACGATGACCCGTGGAGCTCTTTGGTAGAAGGAGAATCGACACCATATATATGCACGCGGAAGTTTTTTGACCGCCACACAATGACACAATGCATATATGAAGGTCCTTTGTTGGGTGGGTGAAACAGTTCATAGTTTACACCCTTTTGTTACCGAGGTATTAGAGTAAACCATGACAACAAGCACATAATTTGTGAAACGATGCTGGAGATGGTGAGCGGTGTACTGGAAAAATTGCCAAAGCCAGCTGTTACGTGAGAGTGATGTGCGCTTCCTCTGTTCAATTGCAGTTTTTTGTCTTCCAGCAACTGATAGCAGCGAGATTTTGAAGCGCTCCATTATTTTGTTCTTCTACGGGCAACATGTGCTTTAGGAACACCGTTTGCTTTCTCTGCGCAAACAACAGGATGCATACACAACACGACACCTCTTTCGTTGCCGTCATTGCCATTCCGCTGATGCTAAGATTTATTTATTTATTTATTTCATAAAAATGGTGTGTATATGTATTAGGAAACATGTGGTCATTACAATCTTGTCTCGTCCCATCCAACATGCAGGTGGACTGGACAGAGTTGAGTGATGGTTCCAGCGGTAAAAAATGCATTTCCCTGGAACACAACAAGCATTATGATCTGCCATGACATGGTAATGCAACTGATCATGCCAATATGTTGACCTGATGAGCTATTTGATGCAAAATAGTGGAATAGTTTTCACCATAGAGGTCCTTTGTTGGGTGGAATAGTTCATATTCGACTCTTTTAGTTATGAGATATTAGAGTAAACCAATAGAAAGTGCATATTTTGCTTTGTGAACTGATTCCAAGATGATTCCAGTTCCAGGTGTTGTCTAAAGAACGCCTCTGCTCTGCTCAGTCGAAATTATTTGTCCTTCAGCAACCGATGGTAACCAAAAGTCGAAGAGCTCCATTTTTGTGTTTTTCTTCTGGCAACAGGTGCTCAGGACCACTGTCCCCTTTGTGATGGGCTCATGGCAAACAACAAACTGCATATACAACACATCATCTCTTCAGTCTGTGGTCATCACTGTAGCCAAACTCCCCAAGCACAAGAAGAAGGAACTTACAAGTTACAAGCATCGTTTAAGAGGAACATCAAAATGCATATAGCACGCTGCGTCATCTCACAGAAGTCCAGGCCTTTCTACTCTCCTTGAAAAGAAGAAGTTCAGGTTTTACACATCACACAACATGCCACGGCCGAACAAGAAGAACGAAAAATACTATTTTACACTACCAAGTTTATGCACCGGAGTACACATGTAAGCAGTACATGATTTATTCATAAACATAGTCAACTTCAAAGATAGATTCCATCCAACAGAATTAGATTGCGTTTCCAGAAAAAACAAATTGAAGCCCCCTCTTGCTCCAGAGTGACCCGAGCTTGCATGCTGTCCAAGTATACCCTACACAGAAAACCAAAATCATTTGAATTCCAGTTTACCAAATCAAGTGAAAAGACACATAAGAAATCAATTATGTTGGTCACTTTCAGAAACAAATGTCAAAGGAAAGAAACAACTTTGGCTTCTACAAAGAGATTAACTAGTGATATCCAGTGGCTAAGCTACCACAAGGTTATACCTAGGGCTAAGCTATCTTGAGTGAGTCACTTTAGTGTTTTCTCATACATTATAGCAAGCAATTACTAATTCTATTATCACTAGGCCTAGGGCTACAGCCCCAACTGCCCTAGGCCTATTGACATGGTGACACAAGACAACAATATAGACATAAGAGCTGAAGCAAGGAACGGTTTGGACAGGCAAATAAGCTGCCTGTAACCCTGTAACTAAAAAACTCAGAGAGGAGTGCACCCACAAAAAATATTTCTCAATATAAAAGTTTTTTATTCTCTCTACATGTACTTGTCCGTACCAATCATGTACATGTATAATTGGTCACAAAAGAACAGGTTTTGTGGTGTGTGTACAAAACCAAAGTTGGAACCTCAAGAATATGTTTTTCTAGGCGTAGCTTATTTTTTTGGTCCAAGGCACAAAATATATATTTTCTTTATGAAACAGAACACTTGATAGAAGATGCGAACATTTATGTTATTAAAAGGTTCATAATATTTAAGGCGGTTTAATGTTCACCCATCAGCATCCCAACATGTGCATGAATTGTTGTTTCCGGCTGTTGGCCTTTGATGAAGTTGCTACAAGAACGAGTTATGCAGAAGCATTTATTTAAGTGCAATTTCAACATAGGCCACAGCAAGTCAGCAAGCGTTTTTTTAAGCACATTTATTTGGGATCTACCGTGACAGCATCTACCTTTTGTTGCTGCTCTTCGTAGTCCACTAAGCTGCATGCTATGCGTTCGATGACTTCCATGTGTGCAAGATCATATATGGGCTTACCTGTCTAAGTCACTAAGTGACGCACTGAGTTCATGTTTCTTACTCTTTCACAAAAGAAAATGAAAAAGAGTTCAGGTATTCCGCACATCATCGATTTAGGATACATGGCCATATAACTGTGATTTAGAGGTGGGAGCTCTGGACCCAGATTTCCCCTGTTTTATCATGCAATTGTTGTGATCAATTGAGAACACTAGATTCGGATTTCAGATTCTCATGGTTTCTTTCCGATAGAGGTGTACGGTTGATTCCAGCAGTAAAAATGGCACTTCTACTGAACACAATAAGCATGATGATCTGCCATGCCATAGTAACGCAAATGATCACGGCAATATGATGACATGATAATCTCTTTGGTAGCAGAGGAATCGAGACTATATATATGCAAGCAGCAGCTTTCCCATCACCACACAATGCATACATGGAGGTCCTTTGTTGGCTTGGTGAAATGGTCCATACTCCACACTATTGTTTCCGAGATATTAGAGTAAACCAATACAAAAAAACTATTTTGCTTCACCGTATTTGTGAGCGAATAGAAGGAGCTCATGTTGATCCAGCATGGGAGAAGTGCTCGGACTGGAACGATTGGAAAGAATTGATCCAAGAACCAACGAGAGATTGGTCTGATTTTAGGGTAAAATGCAGAATAACAGTTGAGAATAATTGCCTCTACTTCTAGTTAATCTAAGGAGCTAAGTTTCGGAGAATTCTTCCTTATTATTCACGATGGGAATGGCATATATAGCCGGGCCAGTTCAGCTATTACCACGAGTAAAACATGAGGTAAATGGCCTAAAAAAGCCCCAGTAGAGCAACAAGCCGACTGACGTCAGCCATTGGATCTTGCTATCACACGTGCACCGTTGGATAACTAAATCACTATTGGAAACGCCGCGTACGCCGAGTGCCAGGAACACTCGGCAAAGAGCCAAAAAACCTTCGCAAAGGTCACCCGGCGTACACCTCTCAGCGAAATAGGAATTTGCCGAGAGCCACAATGGGCACTCGGCAAAGTATTTGCCGAGAGACAAACGGTGCCTCTCGACAAAATAAAGCGACTTCACAGCCGCTGGTTCCTTCAGCTCTTTGCCGAGAGCCACGCTCGGCAAAACAGCCACAGCCAACTGCCAGGTGCTCCCCGAGCATGCCACTTTGCCGAGAGCCGCACTCAGTAAAGATTCATTCCCAATTATGTTTCTTCTGCTTTTCCCTCGGATCGCTGCCGCAAAAACAGATATACAATACACAAACTTGCATTTGAAGTCACAAAGTCTAACAACAAACTCACATAAGCATTATATAAATAGTTCACACAAGCTTCATTTGAAATCTCAAAGTAGCTCTTGGGTACAAGTGCCTACTTACTAAACAACAAAGTGGTCAATGCATGTCTACATGTGAGCACATGATATAAGTAACACCACAATTATCACGAATTGAAGTTTGATAGTCTTAAGGCTCCTCGGTTGAGCAGACATCTGCACCTAGCCTTGTACTCCCGCTTGCTAGGAAAAAGTACATCTCTTATGTACTCTCACATATCTAAGAGACGCTGAGGGGAGCGGCCCCTTAACAATGAACAAGTGATAGAAATGATCACATCTGTGATAGGCCCATGAAAAAGTCACTATGGGAGCGGGACCCTGCCTGATCTCGAGGTCCTGATTGGCCACCTCCAAGCTAGATGCCCTCGAAGCCGAGCCACCACAGCTTGAACGTAGCCAGTCAGGACCTCGAGATGAGGCAGGGTCCCGCTCAAACAGCGGCTTTTCCATGGGCCTATCGCAGATTTGATCATTTCTATTGCTTCTTCTTGTTAAGGGGTCACTCCCTCAGTACCTCTTGGATATCTGCAAGTTCATATAAGATATACTTTTTGCTGGCAGGAGGGAGGACGAGGCTCGGTGCAGAAGGCTGCTCATCCGGAGGAGCTTACGACTCTCAAACACGATGCTCTCCTCGGCAAGGATCTTCTGGTGCTTTTTCATCAATGCCCAGAGTTCTTTTGCTTCGGGAGAGCAGAAGTCATCTAAGTTGGTCACAATACTCGCGACACCTGATTTTTTTTTACGAAAAAGGTCAAAAAAAGGGTTCTATTTTGAACGACATGCAACGTCGCAAGAGCTACACGTACTATTAGGAGGTGACCTAGGCTTATTTGAGACCACCCAGCATCTACTTCATCGGATGGCCGCTTTTTGTCCACTTCATTAGCGCCAATGGATGATGTCAGAGACGAGGGGCTTCGCCGCCGAACCGCCTATCGTTGGAGGCGTTGACTTCGTGACATGATCACACACCAACGGCGGATCAACCGACACCACCGAAGCCCTTGCCGGACACGTGGACTTCTTCGCCACTAAAGCATACCGATCAATCATATCGACCGCCTCGCCCAAGAGCCGCTGCGCGTCATCACTCACGGCCACATGCAGCATTACATCCTCAAGCTTTCCTGTGTACATGAAGATGAAGACGGTCGTAAAAAAAGAGGTATATAGACAGTTTTATTATGTAACATCTAGCAGAGCATCGAAGTCAAGAAATGACAGTTCCCTCCTTTGAACTGTGATTGGATCGGCTGCGTGCACTCCGCGCCGCCATGCTGCCCGGTGCCGGCGATGAACCGATGGACTTCACCTTGTTGGACTTCTGCCGTGCCTAGATGTGTCGCAAACAAATAAAAGAGAAGTCAATGGAAAATGCAGTGCGTGCATGAAGATGCGTAAGTCCCCAACTTCAGGAAGAAAAGAAAAGAAAGAGGCTAGCTAGCAGCAGCGGCGTACCTGGCTGGACGGAAAAGCTTCGGCCGGATCGAAGTACGCCTGCACGATCGGGTCTCGCAAACCTGGTATTTGGCCGGCGCCAGAGTAAGGCAAATGCACGGGGCACTAAGCTATATTTATAGCCATGGCCACCCCTGCAAGATCACAACGACCTTGCCGGTCGTAGAAAATATATACTCAAGTTGTTATGAAGCGATCAGGCTGAACACGTATAATGCGCTCAAACTTCCGGTGAGGGGGTATTTTTTGATGTATTTGTTTCGATGCGTATTTGCTTGATGAGGGGACCGGCCACTTCGCCCCTTCGGCATGGCGTTGCCTGCTCCTCGGCCTGGTTGGATTCCTCCCAACGCTGCCAGGGTGCTCGGGCCTCGTCCCGGTGTGCACTCTGAAGCCTACACTATGATGCCGGTTAAAATTAAAAGTTGCAAAACACAGTACCGGTTCCCGTGTGAAACGGTTGACATTGTTCTACCAGAAACTCTTCGTCACGTCTATTCGGTGCAGGTTAGGCCCATGCAGCTATACACTCAATTAACTCAGAGCAAAATCCAGAAAATATCTATACTCTAACTAGTCTTTTTAATGATTCGAATCACAAAGTCCTCCACGCCGTAGATGAGGCGGGATCAGATGCTGATCGGTTCAGAACGACACTTCTCGCGCTATAGCGCACTATTCTTTTTAAGTGGTTAGGAGATGTGCTCACCATCTCGGCCGTGTGGTGCGGTTTCTTTCTTTCACTTATTTACTTTTGCTATTGTCATATCATGTGTATGAAACATGTAAAACTCTGACATATCCAGGCCTTCAAATCAACCAGTCTCTCAAAGTCTCAATCTTCCTTTTTCCTGTCTTCCAACTTCTCCTAAGATACGCCTCTGATCTCGCCACAAGGCTATATCCTCTTCTTCTCTGCAACCATTGCCCGCTTATTTGCTTCCTAGCTTTGAGCAGCACCTCAAATATCCTAAACTATCTTCACATGCAAAAAAAAATCCTAAACTATCCAGGCACCGAATGAATTTGTTATATTCGAACGGATGATAAGCACACAAATGGACAACCAAGGTGATACCTACTTTGGCATCGAAAATCTCGTGGAACTTGTTCGACAAATTGACGCACTGCACTGCACTGCACTCCAGGTGAGACTTCCCCATCAAGCTCGCGCTTCAGCGGAATCACTGGTCCTAGATTAGGTCGACGCAAATTTTATGAAAGTTGTGAGTTCATCGGAGGTTGTTTTGGAGCTCGTACGTTGGGATTCAAGGTGGTGGATCTACTGCAGTTTGATGCCGGCTGCTTCTGGTACATGCTGATCAACAAGTTCCCGGAGGGAGGGAGGAGGAGTAGCAGCGCCGTAGGGCAAGCATCCGGTGGGACGGCGCCGGGATTGTGACGAACCATAGAGGGATTGTGACGGGGTGCCTTCATGCATAGCTGGCTGGAGGTCGCGGAGGGGCAGGATGACATCGGCCCAGGTGGATCTGGAGGATGCCGATCTCCCTGCTGCCCGCGAGATGGGGACGACAATGCAGTGGAGCGATTAAGGGGCATGGAGCAGAGCATGTACGACCTAGCGATTACAGGTGGTGGCCCAGGCGGCCGCTGATGGCGGCGGGCCGGCGGCGGAGCGCTTGTACCAGAGAGGTGGGATCGAGTCGAGAGATGCGAGAAAGAGGCGTTAGCTGCGGTGACTATATCTCGCCTTAAGCGATCCCATAGAAAACACTCGCTGATGGGTGTAGAGTAGTTGGGCCGGCCCATTATCGCGCACATTAAGAAAAAAAGAGAATGGAAAAATGGTGGAGGCGGGGATAGATCTCCAGTTTCCTGGGAGACGGCTGGCTACACTAGGAACTTCGCCCATGTCACACGGGTAAGTTCTTGGCGCGATGTTTACTTGATGCAAACGACGTCGGTTTTTCATGGTTTTCATGTTTTTTTTCAAATTTTTTTTGTTCTTTGGCAGGTTTTTTTTTTCTTCATTTTTTTGTTTGGTTTTTTTGTTTGTTCATTTTTTTCCTCCATTTTTTGTTTTTCTTTTGTTTCTTCTTATGTTTTTTTTAGTTTTCTCTGTTTCGTGTTGAACACTAGGGCGCACCCTACTTATCTCTACTACTTCTCTACTACTATTAAACAAGCAAACATATTCATCGCTAAATGCACCCATCCTAAACTACACAAAATAGCACGGATCAATTACAGCCTTACGATCAGAACCACTTAATCTAATCTAACCGCTAAGATTATGTTAACCCTCAGCCAAAACTGCGTTTAGCAATTTTTGTGGGCGGACGAAAACTCTGTCGTCCCACGTTTGCGATCTTTACGACCGCACGAAAATAGGAAACTGATCGCAATCAGATCTCCTTAATTTGTGCGCTGCGATTGATGGTGCTCGCTCAAAACAATTACACTGCGACCCAGGCTGCACGAGACGCGAATGGACGAGCGCCTTCCCATCTAACAAACCACAACAAAGATCGGAGGCGGCGAGGGCGCGACCCATGGCCATGGGGCAGGACGTCGCTGATGGCAATGCTCCTCGGTGAGACGATGGTGGAGATCGGCTAGGCCAGTCAGTTCGCCCGGGACATCATTGCGCGAAGGCTGATCCGCCCAAGATCCCGAAGCGGCGAGGCCCATCGCGAGGACCAGGAAGGCCACCGAGGAGCAGATGCCGCTCGGGGCCAATCACGCCAAGGAGAAGCAGAGCAAGAGGGGCACGGCGAGAGCCGAGGCCAGCACGCCGCCGCCGCGTGGGCGCGTCCGGTACCGCATACAGTTCAAGCCCACGTACCCCCGCTGGTCACCCATCTGTGTGGGCGGCGAATAGGGTGTCCCCCAAGAACCGGCTGTCGCTCCCTCCTCCTCCACTGTGTACGCCTGGCAGAAGCTGTCTTACAAGACTAGGTACCTTGTCATGCCCACGCAAACGCTGCACAAGTTCCTGGATTAGTGATCTATGGATCTATTATATTTCTTTGGATCTTATGTTCTTATTTATCTTTCAAGGATACCAGTAGTTGTTGGAGCTAATGGCCTAATGCAGATCTGAAAAAATATCAACGTAACAGGAAGACCAACTACTTCCGTTAGATTTTACTTTTGTCATGGTGTTCCCCGTTGACTAATGTTTGCTTGTTGAGTTAGCTCGTACATAGATGTATTCCCTTCTTATCAGATGAGATGCAGTTTGTTACCACATCCAAGAATTGGTGTTCCTCCGCATGCGGAAACAATGCCCTGCTTGTTCAAATCAGTTATCTCCCCAAGTTTCTTACTTTCTTTTGATCTTGTTTTGCAAAGCTGGAGGTAGTTTTTTTTTTGGGGGGGGGGGGGGGGATCTAATGTTAGCTCACCGATTGCCAGTACCTGGCAAACTGTATGAGCTTTCATCCTGGATTGGAGACATTATTATCTACCTCTTGTTAGACTGTATATACGTAGCCTCTGTATATCTGTATTATAATGTTGTATTGTACCCCTTGGGTACCTCTACATTATGAGATAGCCACACCCCAGGTTAGGGGTGTCGAGCAGTTCCCAAAATACTTTGTTTTACATGGTATCAGTTTAGGTTACCATATGTCTTCCGCTGCTCCCGCCGCCGCCGCCGTCGCGCCGACCTCCGTCGCCGCGGCCGCCGCCGCACCGGTTCTCGCCCCTTCGTCGCCGTTCCTCGCCTCCGGGCCTCTCGCGGCGGCCTATGGGGCCCCGCCGCCGCCTGCGCTGCCTGGGTCCCCGATCGGATCTCGCCCGCATGGCGAGCCCTCGGGTGACCTAGCCCCGGTCGCGGCCGATGCTGCCGCGCCACCGGCCTACGCCGCTGCACCACCACCGCACTACGGCGTCGCCGCGCCACCATCTTCCGGCGTTGCCGCGCCCTCGCAGTACGGCTACTACCCGTATGGCGCTCCTCCGATGGCCCCTGGTGCTCCGCCGCTGCCGCCGTCCTCATGGCCGGCGTTTGGTGCGCCGCCTCTACATCAACCACCGGCGGCGCCACAGAGCCACCCCTATGGGTCATCATCGTCGCCTCCCCAGCAACCCTACGCCGCCTACCCAGGGCCGCACGGGGCTGCGGCCTCCTACGCGGGGGGGGGGGGGGGGGCTGCCTCGCTGCAGCCATCGTACGGGGCTGCGGCCGTGCCACAGCAGCAGCCTCCCGGGGCCGCGGTCGTCTCGCCCTACGGGGCTCATGCCGCTGGTCCTCCCGGGTTCCCCGCACTGTATCCGGTGCCTGCTGCTCATGTCGACCCGGTCGCCGCGCCGTCGCCGTTCTACTTTTCACATCTGCTACCGGTGAAGCTTGCGCCGGATAATTACTTGTCCTGGCGTGCCCAGGTGTTGCCTCTTCTGCGGAGCCGCTACTTGGAGGGATATGTTGACGGGTCCATACCGTGTCCACCACCCCACCACCCAGCGTACCACACCTGGGTGGCTCGGGATCAGGCCATCCTCTCCGCCATCCAGTCCTCGCTCACCCCGAGCATCTCGTCGTTGGTCATCTTTGCCGCTACATCCCGGGAGGCGTGGGCGGCGCTTCACACCAGCTTTGCCTCTCAGTCTCAGGCGCGTGCTCACTCTATCCGCACTGAGTTGGGTGACACGAAGCTTGGTGACCTCAGCATCACCGACTACTTCAACAAGATGCGGGGTCTCACCGACATGTTGGCCTCCGTCGGCCAGTCGCTACAGGATGAGGAGTTCACCACGTTCGTACTGAATGGGCTTGATGATGATTATGACAATCTCATTGAGAACGTTCACGGTCGCGATGACCCGCTACCACCTCGTGAGCTCTATGCTCGTCTGCTTGGCCGCGAGCAGCGCATTAAGGCGCGCCGAGCTTCCCCCAGTTTCGCCTCCGCCAATGCCGCCACTCGCGGCAAGCCTCAGCGGTCCTCATCGTCCGGAGGCAAACCGGCGTTGCCTTCATCACCAGCTTCGAGGGGCAGCGCTCCGACCATCACAGGTGGTAACCGCCCTGTGGCATGTTGTTCCTCTTGTGGTGCCCAACAGGCGTGCCAGTTGTGTGGCTTGGAGCGCCACATTGCTTCTCGCTGTCATCGTCGCTACAAGCAGGATTTTCTGGGCCTCGGCAACAACGGAAAGGGGAATGACAAGCAGGCCGCCGCTGCCGTGACGAGTCATGATCATGGTCGTACTCTGTCATACTCCGTTGATCCTGCATGGTACATGGACACTGGAGCTACCAACCACCTCACCGGTGAGATGGGTAAGCTCTCTACTCAGGAGCCATATCGCGGTCATGATCAGGTGCACACCGCTAGTGGAGCAGGTATGCGCATCTCTCATGTTGGTCAGGCTTCTCTCCTTGCACACAACTTTCTCACATTGCATCTATCTAATGTCCTTCGTGTTCCTTCTGCTACACGTAGTTTGTTGTCCATTCCTCAACTTACTCGTGATAATAATGTCCTTGCTGAGTTTCACCATTTTCATTTCTTTATCAAGGATCGGGACACGAGGGCCGTTCTGCTTAGCGGTCGTCTTCGCCATGGCCTGTATGCACTTGATGCGCCGCGCACCTCTTCCACGTCGTCCTCTCCTCAGGTGTTCAGTGGTGTTCGTGTGTCCCCTACACACTGGCATGCGCGCCTTGGTCACCCGGCGACTCCCATAGTTTGACATGTTTTGCATCGTCATGATCTACCAGTTATGTCCAATAAAACTGCTGAAACTATTTGTGATGCCTGTCAGCAGGGCAAGAGTCATCAGCTTGCATTTTCAGAGTCTAGTCGTGTTGTGAAACATCCTCTTGAGCTTGTGTTTTCTGATGTGTGGGGTCATGCCCAGACATCCGTTAGTGGTCACAATTATTATGTCAGTTTCATTGATGCTTACAGCCGTTTCACTTGGTTATATCTTATTAAGGATGTGTTTGATGTCTTCATTCAGTTTCAAGCACACGTTGAGCGCCTTCTTAAGCAGAAAAGCATTCATGTCCAATCCGACTGGGGTGGTGAATACCACAACCTCAACTCGTTTTTTAACAAGCTTAGGATTTCGCAATGCGTGTCATGCCCTCACACACATCAGCAGAATGGTGCTGCTGAGCGTAAGCATCGTCATCTTGTTGAAACTGGCTTAACCTTGCTAGCTCATGCATCTGTCCCGTTTCGGTTCTGGAGTGATGCTTTCTCTACAGCTTGTTTTCTTATAAACAGGCTCCCCTCGAGGCTTCTGAAAATGCAAACCCCACTTGAGCTCCTGCTTCATGAGATTCCGGACTACACTTTCTTCAAAGTGTTTGGCTGTGCATGCTGGCCTCACCTCCGTCCATACAACAAGCGCAAGCTAGAGTTTCGGTCTAAGAAGTGTGTCTTTCTTGGGTACAGTTCTCTTCACAAAGGGTACAAATGCCTACATGTTCCTACCAACCGCGTCTACATCTCTCGTGACGTTGTGTTTGACGAAAATGTATTTCCTTTTCGTGCACTTCCGACTGACCTTACCACTTCCACACCACGAGTGCCTGTGTCTCCACCTACGCCTGATCAGTTTGTGGATGTTGCATATGCCCCTGCGTTGCTTCCTAATCATGCTGCAGGTATTGGACGTGGTGCTCGACTCGAGCTCCTTGATGAACAGGTCGCGGATGATCCTCCTGGTCGGGACGTGCATGTGTCATGCATAACGGGGGGCACCCGCCAACCCGTTCCTCTGTCGCCTGAGGCGGCCACCCCGACTGCCTCCCGGGTGCCGGACCCGCCCACGCCATCGCCAGCGGCCTCCTCTGGCTCGCGGGCCCTGCCTGCACCGGCGGGTGTCTCGCCCGACTCGCGGGCCCCGTCCACACCAGTGGCCGGTTCGCCCGACTCGCGGGCCTCGTCCACACCAGCGGCCGTCTCGCCCGGCTCGCCTGGTTCACGGGCATCGCCACCCCTGCGTGGCTCGCCTGGGCCACTGGCGGGTGCGTCTCCTGGGCCGGCTACTGCTGCCACTAGCCCAGCGGCTCCGTCCCCTGCTCCGGCTCCTGGTGAGCCTGCCTCGCCGGACTTAGCTCCGGCCTCGTCCACGTCCTCTGCTGCACCATCTTTGCCGGCAGAGTCCGCGGTCACACTTCGGCCGCGCACACGGAGCCAGTCTGGCGTGTTTCGCCCGAAGGAGTGGACAGATGGCACGGTTGCGTGGCTTGCTGCGTGCATGGCTCATACTGCTGGCGATCCTACTGCAGAGCCTCGTCATTTTCAGGCTGCGTTGAGTATTCCTCATTGGCGTGCTGCAATGGAACAAGAGTTTCATGCCCTCCAACAGAATGATACTTGGCGTCTTGTTCCTCCAAAGTCTGGTGTCAACATCATTGATTCTAAGTGGGTTTTCAAGGTCAAGCGACATGCTGATGGTTCCATTGAGCGTTACAAGGCACGGTTAGTCGCCAAGGGCTTCAAACAGAGGTATGGTCTTGATTATGAAGACACATTCAGTCCAGTCATCAAGCCTACTACCATTCGGTTACTACTGTCTCTTGCGGTTACTCGTGGATGGTGCAGATAAGAAGCTTGTATCACTGAGGTGGTTACGGATGATATTTGCTTGGGAAGTCTCATTGTGTGTTATAGATAGTCCCATACAAGTGGCAATAGCTTCTTGCACCTGACCAACTGTACATCCAATGCCAGCACGAACAAACATAACTTCTAAGGAATAGTAATCATCCTCTGAACGAGAATCACTGATGAGCTTGAGAAGGGATGATTTTCCCACACCACCCATGCCCCAAATCCCCAGCAATACGGTAGAGTCGTCACCTGTGGTCTTAATGAAACCAATCACCTTCTTCATATAGAAGTTCATTGTTCCCTGCAAATTATCTTTCGGGTGCAGTAAGCTGTCTCCTTGAATGAGGAGACTACTGGCCTTGTTGAGCAGCTGCCGTGCTTTCTTGCCTAAGTAATTCAAGTCATACCCACCATACGCAACCCTAATGGCTCGCTCGTTGTGTTGCAAATCGTCCACACTCTTCAGCCAATAAATGCATTGTTCAGAACAAGGGAGTGTATCCAGACGACCAAGGGTGGTTTGCATCACACATAGCTTCGCGACTGCAACTGCAAGATCCCCCACCATGTAGCGATAATAGCATGTAACAACAATAATATGGCCGTAAACGCCAAAAATGGAGCCGAACGTATTCACAAGGACGTCCCATGCTACTTCTGGAATCATCCCATACATGTGGGTGACAAGCATAACAATAGAAACGAAAATGATGTTCCATCGTACTTGGTTAATCATTTCTGCAATCGTCCCATACATGCTGATGATGAGTATGAGAGTAAGAACGAAAATGATGCGCCACACTGCTGGCTTCATCTTCAAACTGCTCGATTCTCTTCTCTAAACTCAATTAATCGAGATGCAATGTTTTTCACAGATCCGCTCAGAGCATTCATACATCGGCATATGCCAAAGCGCCGAAAAAAGCGTTCTGCAATCAAGCAAGCAGGTTGGTAAGCTAGGCCAGAGGAAGGATGGGAATTTTGCAGGAAAAAAAGGATAACTAAAGATACAGAGACGCAAGGAGGAAGGAAGGTAACACTTACGTACATCAAGAATTTGATAGACGTGCCATTCTTGGGATGAAGATGAGATCTATGTATCCATCCTAGTTCTTGAAACTCTATAATGTCTATAGTGACTTGCTTGTTTTTTCGCAAGAGAAAAGTGATATGCCGGTGTGTTATGGCTGGTTTACTTGAATGTTACCAACTGCTCCGGCTACATTTAGATACATTATAACTGAGCACTTTTCCTGCCCTCTCAGGCCATTAGCCTTCGTGGCCATTGGATCGTCACTTCTGGGCGTTTTGTGCCGTCCGATTGTCTCTAATCCCACCCCCAGTGGCTTTGTTCGATCCTAATGAGCGCTAACGCTTCTTGGGCCGCTGCTCTGGTGGCTTTTTTCGGCTTCTGTGATTAAATTGGGCCTACCAGGCCTGTAATCGTCCCTCGCGTGGAGGCTGAGAGACTTTCTCTGGCAAGCACGGCCCGTCGGGAAAAAGAGCAGATGTGCAACGTCTCCTCTTCCCATCGTCATTGCTCCTTCCCGCAACCACTCGTGTGCGTGACGGCCAGGGTTAGCGATGTTCGATCCACTGATGCGGAGCGGTGCGAGGCGAGCGGATGCAAGCAGCTGCTGCTGCTGCGGCAGGGAGATGGGATTGGTAGCGGTTGTTGAGTGGCGACTGAAGATGGCCCGCCGGCATAAAAGCGGTGAAGCGTCAGTTCTTGGTAGCCACTCATGGCACCAATGTGCGCCACTCGCCTCAAGGGCGACAGGTTCCTACGAGCGTCCGCCCCTCGGGAAGAACTAGGGTAGGCTCCACCATCACCGATTTGGGATCCGTCCCCGTTTCCCTGAGCTCAATCTCTTCCTCCTCGTCTAGCAGGCCATCGCGCTACACCGACGTCGACCTCGAGCGGCAGCGCACCTCCCCCGACCTCAACCTCGAACAACGGCGCCGCCAAGCTCGGCATCCCCATGTGCGCGGCCGCACAACATGGTCGTCGCCTTGCCGCACTGCTCCACGCTGGCTACAGGTACAACTCGTATTCCCCACTTACGCAATATGCTTCAGACCAAAACATGGGATCCCACGAGCAAGACATGGCTGCAGATGACCTCACGCAGTATATTAGGAACAAGAATATCTGCATTACGTGAGAACTTTACATAATACAAGGCCCCTGACACTGATCGTAGATACACTCAGATTGAATCATGTGAATTCCATAGTTTTTTTTAGAAAAGGGGTATTACCCCAGCCTCTGCATCAGAAAGATGCATACGGCTCATATTATTAAAAAACAAATCCAATCTCAAAGTCTCCAGTATCTGGAAGTATGAAAAGAAAACAGGATGCTCAAGCGAGCCTAATCAAGAAGCCACAACCGGCTAGATAATAAAATAGGAGCACTACATGCCTATCCTATTACATGACCGCCATCCAAACCGGTTGAAAATAACCCGAGCTACCATCTTCCATCGGGTAGACGCAGTAGCCAAATGCCCCCTGGCCTCCATCGGAGTGAGTAGCGACCACATACGGATCAATACTGTGGCCCTGAAGATAACCTGCAAAAAGTGAAAGTTCGTTGGTCTGTTAAAAACCAAATCATTTCTGTAGTTTCATACTGCCCATAACAAGGCACAAACTCCAACACGAATGTGTCTTGCTAAATCCAAGTTAACCCCATCAAACCATGTTCCAAATAACATATTGATAGAGGTAGGTGGAGTAATATTAAAAGCAATATGAATCGAACGCCAAAGAATCTTAGCCAGCGGACAATCTAGGTGCCTGATAGTTTCGTTACAATCACAAAAACTACACCTAGCAGAACCCATCCAATTGCATTTTGCCAGATTATCCTTTGTCAAAATGACTTGTTTATGCACAAACCACATAAACACTTTGTTTCGCAAAGGTACCTTAACTTTCCAGACGTGCTTCGAGCAAGGAATGACACTGGTGTTTATGACATCCAGATACATGGATTTGACCGAGAACCTGCCGTCCTTAGTCAGTTTCCAAAACAATCTATCTGGCTGCTGAGACAGCTGGACATCCATCAGCCTTCGTACAAGATCAAGCCAGGCCTCCCAACGATCGCCTACCAGCGTCCTCCGAAAGCTAATATTGAGAGGCGTGGACTGTAAGACAGTTGCAACGTAGGCTTCTCGACGTTGGACAATGTTATACAGAGTAGGATATTGAAGTTCCAGAGGTGTCTCCCCAAGCCACGTATCCTCCCAGAACCTCGTGTTAGCCCCATCACCGACTAAAATTTTTGCCCTGTTAAAGAAGAGGGGCTTGACTCTCATCAACCCTTTCCAAAACGGTGAATCAGTCGGGCGCACAGTCACCTGAGCCAATGTTTTAGACTGAAGATACTTATTTCGCAAAATCTGAGCCCAAGTAGCCTCTGTCTCAGACGGAAGTTAAATAGCCACTTGCTAAGGAGACATCTATTCTTGATCTCTAGATTTTCAATGCCTAGACCGCCTTGGTCCTTCGGCCTACAGATGATGTCCCATTTTGCAAGCCTATACTTTCGTTTCAGCTCATCATTCTGCCAAAAGAATCGAGATCGATAAAAGTCTAACCTCTTCCTGACCCCCACCGGGACCTCAAGAAAGGATAAAAGAAACATGGGCATACTGGTGAGGACCGAATTAATCAGAATTAATCGACCTCCATATGACATGAGCTTCCCTTTCCAACAGCTCAGTTTCTTTTCAAAACGATCCTCGATGCACTTCCACTCCTTGTTCGTCAGCTTATGATGTGAATTCCATAGTATCTGCACAATATATATTTTCTACTTATCATAGGAATCCCAAATAAACTCAAATTTCTCTCTTCTTTTATATGATGGAGTCGTATGTTTGAAGTGTGCACTGTATGTTGCTGATAAGTTTTTAATTGTTCTTTCTCTTTTACAAAATTGAGCAGAAAGAAAAGAATAGATCTTTTGGTTTAATTTAACAGAGAAAGGTTGAAACATGGAAGACGCTTCAATTCTGTCAGAGGAATGGACGCCCAAGTATCTTGTGTTTCACTTTGAGGGGAAACCGCATCAAGAGAAATTCAAGAATCTGTTGCCTAACAAGGTTTAATAAATGTCTATGCATTTCTATTATTTTATGTATCCATTGCTTATTTTTTATTTCTCTCTTCATCTTTTGAAATTAGTACCAAAACCAAACATCTTTCCAAACTGCTGTGTAGAAACTAATATTTGAAGCCGACATGCACAATGAGGATGGTTATCTGCTTCTTTAAGCCGTCCAATGTCACATTAATTCCTTTCTTCGCAGCTCCTGAGAAAATACATATTCATTGTTTCAGAAGGAAGTGAGCCTCCTTAGTTTTACCTAGATCCTTCAGCACGGAATCTGCAAATCATTTCTACCTTTTTTATTTCTTTTTTCCACAAGATATTTAATCTTAGTTTATATGCATACTACACATGTTAATGTTCTTTGTGATTGAAGGCTACCTAGATATGCTTACAGATTGCATCCTGCTCGGGTTTTGTTTTCGTTGCAGATGCATACCAAATAAGCTTGCCATTTACAGGATGCAGTTCGAGCAATTGTTTGACGAATCTGAGCATTTGTTTTATACAGAAATGTCACTACAAACCTTGTTCTATTTGCAGAAAAGGTTAGCACACTGACTTCAATTGTACGCGTGGGGGTGCGTTTTACGGATCACAAACCTGAATGTGATATTGTCATTTGAAATTGTTATCTTGCCTGAATTTGTCTTCTGTCATCATCCATCAATTGGCATACTGTACTATAAATTTTCCGACCACTTTGTTCAACAGAACCCAGCTTTTCAAGGCTGTGACATGCTTTCACTCTGCGACTCGTAGGTTTTAATTTGTTCACTCTACAGTTCAGAATTTACTTTGGACGTTGACATTTTCCTTTTCGCTCTTTGTTTAATCATTCTTATATTGTGATGTGGTGCTATATAGAGTTACCTGAGCTTTTCATTGTGTACTGTATACCCATGCTAAAAACAGGTATGTTCTCTTAAGTAGTGATAGGCTATCAATTATTATGATTTTACATGATACATCGTATAGTTTCGTTATTATATTTATTCATGCATGTGACTCTTTATGCCAACTTTGAGGCTGCCAAGCCAATATCTACAAAATAATTGTCCCTGGGAGTCGCAAGATGCACTGTTTAATAGTTGGGTCATAAAGGAGCGCAATACAAGTTGACAGAGAGAATATTCTTTTATTATGATGTTTTTGAAGTGCAAACTGATAATGTATTGAAGTGTTACATCTGGAAGATAAATCCCCATATGCGGCGATGTTCGTAGAGAGAAAAAGGAAATCTTGCACGTTGCACAAAATTCTTGTCATTTAATATGATATACATAGTATAATCGCTACAGTTTGTGCTGGTTGTTCCATCTTGGAAGACATTCTCCAATTGCAGCCATATTTAGGGTGCATTGGCTCTCGATGCCGCTTGGCACAAATGATTGTGAAACATCACCTGGGCCATGAAAAGTTGAACTGGTGAACTCAAACGAGAAATTTAACGTAGCTGAATTACAGCTTTTTTGACTGCATATTAGCCTCTTCTCCTACGGGAAAAGCTGAATTGCCAGCACTTATACTCATGTATTACATTATAACAGTGTCCTATTCCTATGTACGCATAATTTATGTTCTTGTATAACTACCAAATCACCACGAAATCATTTCATGCTCTATTACTATTGTCTATATATAGACCGCCAGTTCTCCAGGGCTAAATCTTCCAAAGTTATGGCAATGCATGTTTACATCACCCACTGATATCATGTGTATTCTTTGTGCTTTCAATGATCCAACTTCTGACAATATTAGGGGAAATCATCTATGATGCTGCCTTGATTATGAGCAATTACAAAAAAGGATTATTTAGCGACGTCTCAAATTTTGTATTCAAATACCTCAGGTGTGAGACCAAACTTGAAGCAAACTGAAGTTAAGAGTTAAAAAAACCCAGTCATCCCCTACCATGGCACTACTTGGCTCTTCCCAATTGCTGTCCAATATATAGTCAGTTTATACAAATGTAACTTCAGTGTTCTTTTGTCACTATGTTTTTGATAGCATGTTGACTGTGTATACATAAAGGTCCTATCATTCCATTGAAAAAATAGACGGGCGCAGCAACGCGCGCCATCAGTGATCTAGTGATCTGTTATGTCTAATGTACGCCCATGCCCTCACGCCCTTTGCATTCTGGTCGCCGGACGATGGCATTAAGACTGCTTCACAAAGAAAAAAAACTGCAAGGAAAAGAAAAGAAAAAGGCCTGCCATGACAGTAACCTATGACCGGCCGGCGTGCTAAAATAAAAGAGGGGGACATGTCCATAAACAACACCTGTAGGAGGCATTGTTTGGTTCGACCGGATTCGGCCGGGAACAGACTGTAATTCATCTGTAAGAAACCGAAACCGCTGAATGTGGCCAAAATATTTCTGAAACCGAAATTTTAAAGCAACTATGATGCCAACTCGGTCGACAAAACCAATGTGCCGGCCCAAATATAAGTTGGGCGAATAAGCCAAAGCCATGAAGAAGCTGTCAAGTTGAACTGTATTTTGTGTTTGTAATTATTCTATATCTATTTGAGATGCCAACACATAATTTGTAGTCTAAATATTGCTACAGAAGATGTAACATGCATTTTCCATGGAATAATTAATTGTGCCGCGAACACTTTGGTTTGTCCGCCACCACCTAACCACCGGGCTAAACCCCAAACCAGTGCCAAGCTGTGTTTTTTTCTAATACAGTGGTGCCAAGTCACTACTGACAAGGAGAATGCAACAATTAATTGGCAGTACAAACAGTTGCATAAACTTTCCTTTAAGAAATAACCACTACTGGCGCGGTGCCATAGCCTACTCTACCGTCCGTAGGACCTTAAATTTAAATCTGCATGAACAGAATTTAGAGGAGAGGAAGGATTGAGTGTGCAGCACAGCAGCAGATGGAGCTTGACACAGCAACATGGATCAGCATTGCTGCTATTTGTGCTTCGGTTTTCATGGCTATCAAGTGGTGGGATCCCATAGCAGTTCATCTTGGCTATTCCTACAGCGTTCACCTCCATGTGGAGGACCTTGGAAGAAAGGTGAAGATTTTGAGGGCGATGCAAGAAGATCTCCACAACCAGGATCCCTTCCCATCTTCTGCAGAACGCATTAGATGGCTCCAGAGTGTGGACGATTTGCAAAAGAAAGAGAGAGAGATAAAGAATAGGCTTGAAATGAATATGCTTGAAAAACCCGTCATATCTTATTTTGGGAGGTGCCCCATTGGTTGGGAAGCTCATAGAGAGCTCAACAAAGCCAATGATCTCATATGCCAAGGCGACAAATTACTGCCAGAGGTAAAAGCAACCCTGCTCCCTGTGCGCCATGTCCAGCAACAAGAGCTGCGAGCTCCATTGCCGGGGATGGAGGACTCTTATAACAAGGTGCTTGATTTCATAAAGGACAATAGCGCCCCATCTGTATTGCTTGGCGTTTGGGGCATGGGAGGTGTGGGCAAGACAACCCTTATCAATCTGGTAAGTGATTCTCGTTCAAAGTACCATGATGATTTCGCCAAAGTACTGTTTGTTCAAGCTGTCAAGGGATTCACTACAGTTGCAGATTTGCAAAAAGCTATCGCCATTAGTATAGCAATACCTCAGATAGGAAACCAAATTTCCCAAGCACATATCATTCATAACCACCTCAGAGATAAGAGCTTCTTATTGTTGGTGGATGATCTATGGGATGATCTTGATCTCGATGATGTAGGCATCCCGTCGCTTGATGCAGCACAGCCACACCGACGTAAAGTTGTCTTCACGACAAGAAGCATGTACGTGTGTAGCAAGATGGGATGCTGCTGCCCCGAGGATACCATCCAAATGAAGTGCTTGAGTAAACAAGACGCATGGAATCTCTTCACTCAGAAGGTGGGAAGTAAAATCTATGATGATGAGGAAATTCATGAACTTGCAAAAGAGGTTAGTACGACATGATTGCATGTTCGAATAAATAGTTCCAGATCCATTTGAGCAATGAAAGAGCCAACCAAATCCTACCATATAATTAAAGAAACAATGAGAAAACATAATTAACACATGCTAAGTTTATGCTTTAATTATATGATAGTTTGTTAATATTTGTTTGGGGACTTTCTTGCCTATGGAGGCGATGCTACCATTGAACTAGTATATGCTGTCTACACTATGTAAGAAAAAGATGCAACCTTAAATGAATTGATTTTGCATCAGAACAGCTGGACCTGCAATCATTTACGACTACATAAGAAAGCCCAGAAAAGTTAGTATTATTACAAATATGGGTAAATGTGAAGGCATATATTGTACAACTAGTTGCCATGCATGTGTAGGTTACACATGATCAGATTTTTGCATGAAGTTTTGTATGTGCTCATAGTATACATAGCATGGATACATCAGTGATTTCTTTCACAATTTTGGTGAACTCTAAAAATACAAAAATGAAGAGAGAGAATTTATATGTGGTGCAGTAGTAACTAGCTGCCAAATTTACTTTTGCAAATGGTGGGTTTCGAACAACCATGTGTATCTACAACCATTTGGGTTTAGTCAAGTGCTTTTAAATTTAAAATAACAATTCATGGTACTATATAACATAGGGAAGTGCAATGCACATGTGAATATATTCCATACATAGATACGCCTATATATGCACCACAAAAAGTCCATAGTTGCATTACAAAAGATTACTGCAATCGTTTTTTTGTATAACTCACATATGATCATGTTTTCTGCAAATTTTGCAAGTACATGTATGTATCATATTATATTACTATGACTTATTTCAATTTTTTTTCTAATTGTGTATGTATACTTTTTCTCATGAACCTGTACCAGTCCATTTCCTACAACTATTTGAACTGATATATGAAACTTGTCAACAGATAGCTGAGGAGTGCTGCGGTTTACCAATGGCTTTATGCAAAATTGGTAAATTTGTGTCGGTCTTGAAAGATCCCAGGGAATGGAGAACCACCAGAGATCTATTGAAGAAATCAAAGCTCCATCAATTTACTGGTAGCCATGAAGATCTATTCAAACGTCTACAAGAAAGTTACGATAAAATGACAAGTGACATGAAGGAGCATTTTTTATTATGCTCATTATGGCCTGAAAATGGTAACATATCCATGGAGAAACTAATAAGGTGGTGGACAGGACTTGGTTTGTTAGATGTGTCTAATGCTAGTGATATGGGCTATTCATACATTAATAGCTTGGTAAATGCATCCATGTTGGAGAAAGGTGACACTGGCCTTGAGTCTACAGAAAGTTCACATGTCAAGATGCACAACATGATCCGTATGGTGGCTATCTGGATTGTGAATGAACATGGATACAAGAACAAATGGTTACCAAATTCTTCATATAGACCAGCCTTAGCCGAAGAGAAATGGGGCACGGTGGAGAAGGCCTGGGTATCACAGGAAGACACATCAAGATGGGGTCAATGGTCTTCCAAGGTTTATTTCCCACAGCTGGAGATGTTGGTGGCTCAACATGGGTTCTCCCTTGAACTGATCATTCGTTACTTTCAGAAGATAACTTTTTTAGACTTGGAGGGGACGAAAAGAGACCGATTCCCTTTTGAGATATGTGAACTGACCGAGCTGCAACATCTCAATCTTTCTGCAACAACTATAGACGTCCTGCCTCCAGAACTGAAGAAGCTCTTGAAACTAAAGTATCTGTACGTCAGAAATAACATTGGTCTTCAAACAATAACAGAAGGACTATTGTTGGACCTAAAAAGGCTTCAAGGGTTGGACCTTTTTCGTACCGGTGTCAGTTTCCCTCCGGCTCAGCATATGCTTCTGGAGGAATTAACAAACTCTACCATAGAACTGCATATGCTTGGCTTTAGTGTGCAGACCATAGCAGATATAACAAAATTGGTGCGTTTGAAAAGGGTATGTACACAGGCACTTTGCATGGACCACTTTGAAGACAAGAGTGATCTGACTGTTATTAACTTGTAATGTTTATCCAGACTAAAAGAACTGCGAGAGTTGGCTATTGTGGCGAGCTTCCACAGTCGGAAGGCATTGGAAGTTGAAGGTGGTCCTAATTACAACCAATGTCTGCTTCCTTACCTAGAAATGTTTGAATTGAACAATCTTCTAAAGCTAGAGAAAGTGGTATGGAAAAATGCAGGGATGAACATCAGAGTTGTTAGCATCTATAAATGTGACAAACTGAAAGATGTGACATGGGTTCATCACCTTAAGCGCCTTGAGCAGCTCACAGTTGCACAATGCCAGGACATGGAAAGTTTGATTGCCACTGGAGAGTTGCCGCAAGGTGGCAGCATGCATCAAACAGCGACAATAATTTTCTCTTGGTTGAAAAAGCTTAAATTGGAAGATCTGCCAAAGCTATCCGTGATATGCAATCAAGCTTGTGAATTCGAAGAATTGTCCTATATTTGTGTAACCCGGTGCAATGAGATGAAGGATATCCAAAATCAAAAGTACAAGCAGAGTATGATCAAGATAGATTGCAGCGAAGAATGGTGGAACCAGAGTAGCTCGGGGAGATTTGTTCCCTACTTTGCTCCAACATTTTCCTCCTAGCAAACACAAGGAGAAAATATTTTGTAAGTCTTTTGGCCTCCCTTTCATCATTATCATCTCGTAGTCACAAAAGTGCTGACAAGCTGTCAATTATGTTTCTCATGGATTGTCCATCTATAAACTGAGTACTGGTGGTACCACTTCACCTTTGATTATATGTAGAAATATTGCATTTAGAGACTTGTCATATACTCCACCTTAATAACATGGACACATGCCTGTTTGCCGATCAAAACCGTTTCTCAGTTTATGTTACTATCTTATATCAGTACTTATGGTCTTAGCATAAGCAAAGTAAATACATTTTTTTCATTTGTATTTTCACTTGATTTGCATGAATTGTAATTCGAACGATTTTGTGTTTGTATGCAGGGTAGAATGTGAAAGTGCAACATTAGGACCTGATCTGGTTTTGCTTCAAATAAGGAACCTGTCTATTTGATGCCTATAGGAGTTGATTATGTTACGAATAAAGGAAGCACTGCTTACATGTGTACACCAGTGCACGAACTTGTTTCCATAAAAAAAACCTGTCTATTTGGCAATTGCATGTTCTGCAACGTGTAAAAACCCGAACCTTCATTGTAAGGAAAACCTGATTTTGTGTGAGACGCAGTGTGTAGTATGCTTGCGTTTTGCTGTTCATTGCAGACCATGTTCTTAAGTTCCACTTTTTGTGTCTTAGATTTTGGCTATCGCCTTCGTTGCAACGAACAGAAAATTATAACTGAACCTGTTTGAGATGTCATAGGTTGTATATGTATTTTGGTGTCTGTTCTGGTAAAAGGGGACAGTGGTCTTGTAGTGCCGTGTACCCGGCAAAAATAAAATTCAAATTTAAAACTGTCGTAGGACTGTAGCAACGGCTTCTCAATTAATGTGACAATGTGGGTCAAGTAAGTTCAACACGCTAGCAACTTGCTGTTAAATACAGAGAATTTGATTATAATATCACTATAGATAAAAAGCAAGTGGACTGATGCCTACATCTCATCCGAATGTTTTGTCTGATCGATTGGAGTTATAATTGACATGAACTATGTATATATACCAACTTTATGAAATGCCAATATTGCCCTTCTCTCACTGTCTTTATTGACAATGAACGACGCTGACAGAGACCCTGAACATGGGAGATAGTATCACACACAAAAAACTCTATGGGAAGATTGCGGATCGTAATTAACTAATTAATTAATCGTGCCTCTGTGGATCCTAACTAATTAATCGCAAGGTCCGAGAGGGTAGGGACTACCAGCCGACCCTGATGAACCACATGATGATGCTATTTTTTTAGGGAAATAGTAGGTGAACTCAGTGAAAAAGCGTTATAGTGTCGCTAATAGCATGTTATAGTGTTGTGAGCAATGTCTCGCTAAATAAATCAATATACAATG
Source organism: Triticum aestivum (assembly GCF_018294505.1). Taxonomy (NCBI): domain Eukaryota; kingdom Viridiplantae; phylum Streptophyta; class Magnoliopsida; order Poales; family Poaceae; genus Triticum; species Triticum aestivum. Next base: position 823,873,991 of record NC_057801.1, on the reverse strand, counting down.
TCTCACTAATAGCACGCTATGGCGTGATATAGCATGCTAATAGCATATTTCAAGGGGACGCTATTTTGCCATAGCACGCTATTTTGTTTCATTTCGGTGAACTACATACTAGAATTTTATTAAAAATAAAATCTGTACACAAAGAAAAAGGAAAATTGCACGAACTGATCTAACCAAGGTTTGAGGCTGCCACATTCCTTTCATTTCCCCCTTTGTATGGAAAGCTAATGCACATAACCTAGATGCGCTAGAATTACACAAAAAAGTGAGCGGGGCCAATGGGGGAACCGGTGATTTTACCTCAGATGTGAGCTGGATATGGCCGTGGTTCGAAGCTGGAAGCTCTCCGGCTCACCCGTCTCCGGCCGCCTGGTGCAGCTCCCCTTCTCTGCTCCGGGGATCCACCGTGTCCGGGAGTCCAGTAAGGCACCGCGTGAGATGGACGCAGGCCCGGCCCTGATGGGGCGGCCGCCCGGACACCGAATCCAAGGGGTCCCAGCTGTGCGAGCAACCCCACCTACCCCGACCGCTGGAGGCGCCATTAGAGCACTCAGCAGAATCTGCTCTGTTTTTGTCTCCACGAAGAAGAAACAAACTGAAACGTCTTTTCCCCTAGCGAACTGGGCCTTGGGCTTCGTTGCACAGTAAGCTAGTTTAGCTAGCGTGTCAAGTTTCAGGTTTTTCAGACTTTGCTTCGAAATAGCTTTCTGTTAGGATTCAATTAGCTTTTTTCTGTCAGGTTAGTTAGTAGCTACCGCGAGACGCGAGCTTGTGCGATCCGTGGAGAGATTGTAGGAAGACCGTGGACTGCGTGCTTGATCATGGGATGGCACGATCCGGTAGGGGCGCCAGAGCCGCGGCATATGATCTTGTTAAGTTCAGAAATAAAAGGAAGAAGAGGCAAAAAAGCAGTATGCAAGTTCGCTGCGCAAAACCTCTCTCTCGTGAGCTGATTCAGAGTGTTTCGAAAGTGGCATCAGAGCCATGTCGCGATCATTGGCGAGCGCCGGAGAGCAGCTGCACTGGGACATGGTGGTCCAGCAGGTGGTGCAGCCGGCGCCGTCCAACGGCGCACTCCCAATGCTGACGCGCACGAATTACCCCGAGAGGTCGCTGCTGATGAAGGTGTACCTTCAGGCTCACGGCTGGTGGCGGGCTGTGTCGCACGGCGACGCCCCCTACCACGACGAGCGCAACACCATGATGACCATCCTCCGTGGTCTACCCACGGATGCGCTGCTCGCCGTGGGCGAGAAGGAGAACGCCAAGGAGGCGTGGGATGCCATCGCCACACAACGCCTCGGGGCCACGCGGGTGCGTGAGGCCAACACGCAGAAGCTCCGGCGCGACTTCGAGAGCATCACCTTCCGCGACGGTGAAACCATCGACAACTTCTCCCTACGCCTGTCTGGCATCGTCTCGGGCATGCGCGCTCTTGACGACACCCTGGAAGAATAAAAGGTAGTCGCAAAATTCATCCGTGTCGTGCCACAACAGTTCGTGCAGGTGGCGATCGCGATCGAGACGCTGCTGGAGATCAGCATGCTCTCCTTGGACGAGGTCACCGGCAGGTTGCGCATCATGCAGGAGCGCCTTGACGACGTGCAGGGTGGCAACAGCAGCCAGGGAAGCCGCCTCCTTCTCACATGGGAGGAGTGGCAGGCTCGTCTGCGGTCTGGCGATCAAGGCCCTCTTCCTCCAAGCGGCAACAACAACCACCGAGCAGAGGCGGCGGCCGTGGCCGTGGTGGAGGCCGAGGAGGTGGACGCAGCGGCAGACGCGGCGGTGACTACCCCGAGAAGAGCGGCGGGGACAAGGAGAAGTGTCGCTACTGCGGCATCAAGGGCCACTAGGCCCATGAGTGCAGGAAGAAGAAGAGGGAGGAGGAGGCCCTCCTCGCCCAGGCCGACGACGAGGCTGATCCACAGATGTTGTTCGCCGAGGTGGTCGAGCTCGTGCACCCGATTCAGACGGGGTCGCCGGTCGATGGCCGACGCGACCCACCGCAGGCCGCCGTCTTCCTCAACGAGGAACAATCAATTGTCGCTCCGGCCGTAGAGAACGCCGCCCCTGACCTGGTGTGGTACCTGGACACCGGCACGTCCAATCACATGACCGGCGATCGCGCGGCCTTCACCGAGCTCGACAACGTGATCACCGAATCCGTGCGGTTCGGAGACGGGTCGGTGGTCCAGATCGAAGGGCGCGACACCTTTGCGTTCGCCATCGACGGGGGAGCACAACGCACCCTCATGGACGTGTACTCCATCCCCAGGCTCAAGAGCAGCATGGTGAGCCTCGGACGGCTCGACGAGAACGGCTGTGACATCAACATCCACCACGGTGTCCTCTCTGTCCACGACCATCGCGGCGCCCTTATTGTCAAGGTAAAGCGATCCCCAAATCGCCTATACAAGGTGCACATTCGCCCCGTCCGCCCGATCTGCCTTGGTGCATGCACAGACAACGTGTCATGGCGATGGCACGCCCGCTTCGGCCACCTGCACGTCGACCCTCTGCAGAGGATGGCGCGGGGTGGAATGGTGCGAGGGCTGCCAGGCATCGAGCACTTTGGAGAGCTCTGCCAGGCGTGCCTCGCCGACAAGCAATGTCGAGCGCCGTTTCCCCAGGCGGCCAAGTACAGAGCGGAGATGCCGCTCGACCTCGTCCACGCGGACCTCTGCGGGGCGATCACGCTAGCGACACCAGGAGACCGTGCTACTTCCTGCTCCTTTTTGATGATCACAGCTGCTACATGTGGCTCACTCTGCTGTCGAGCAAGGATGAGGCGGCAGCGGCAATCAAGAAATTACAGGCGCGTTCAGAGATAGAGGCATGGCGCAAACTAGGCACACTGCGCACGACCGCGGTGAAGAGTTCACGTCCAAGGTGCTGGCGGAGCACTTCGTGTCCACCGGTGTCCAGCGCCACCTGACTGCGCCTTACTCACTGATAACCCACAAGTATAGGGGATCGCAACAATTTTCGAGGGTAGAGTATTCAACCCAAATATATTGATTCGACACAAGGGGAGTCAAAGAATATTCTCAAGTATTAGCAGTTGAGTTGTCAATTCAACCACACCTGGAAACTTAGTATCTGCAGCAAAGTGTTTAGTAGCAAAGTAATATGATAGTGGTGATAACGGTAACAAAAGTAAAGACAACAAAAGTAATATTTTTGGTATTTTGTAGTGATTGTAACAGTAGCAACGGAAAAGTAAATAAGCGAGAACCAGTATATAGAAAACTTGTAGGCACCGGATTAGCGATGGATAATTATGCCGGATGCGGTTCGTCATGTAACAGTCATAACATAGGGTGACACAGAACTAGCTCCAGTTCATCAATATAATATAGGCATGTATTCCGAGTATAGTCATACGTGCTTATGGAAAAGAACTTGCATGACATCTTTTGTCCTACCCTCCCGTGGCAGCGGGGTCCTATTGGAAACTAAGGGATATTAAGGCATCCTTTTAATAGAGAACCAGAACAAAGCATTAGCACATAGTGAATACATGAACTCCTCAAACTATGGTCATCACCGGGAGTGGTCCCGATTATTGTCACTTCGGGGTTACCGGATCATAACACATAGTAGGCGACTATAGACTTGCAAGATAGGATCAAGAACACACATATATTCATGAAAACATAATAGGTTCAGATCTGAAATCATGGCACTCGGGCCCTAGTGACAAGCATTAAGCATAGCAAAGTCATACCAACATCAATCTCAGAACATAATGGATACTAGGGATCAAACCCTAACAAAACTAACTCGATTACATGATAAATCTCATCCAACCCATCACCGTCCAGCAAGCCTACGATGGAATTACTCACGCACGGCAGTGAGCATCATGAAATTGTTGATGGAGGATGGTTGATGATGACGACAGCGACGAATCCCCCTCTTCGGAGCCCCGAACGGACTCCAGATCAGCCCTCCCGAGAGAGATTAGGGCTTGGCGGCGGCTCCGTATCGTAAAACGTGATGATTTCTTCTCTCTGATTTTTTTCTCCCCGAAAGCCAATATATGGAGTTGGAGTTGGCGTCGGAGGGCCACCAGGGGGCTCATGAGATAGGGGGCGCGCCCAGGAGGGGGGGCACGCCCCTCACCCTCGTGGACAGGGTTTGGGCCCCCTGGTCTTCATCTTTGGCAAGGATTTTTTATTGTTTTTTCTAAGGTGTTCCGTGGAGTTTTAGGTCATTCTAAGAACTTTTATTTTCTGCACATAAAACAACATCATGGCAATTCTGCTGAAAACAGCGTCAGTTCGGGTTAGTTCCGTTCAAATCATACAAGTTAGAGTCCAAAACAAGGGCAAAAGTGTTTGGAAAAGTAGATACGACGAAGACGTATCAACTCCCCCAAGCTTAAACCCTTGCTTGTCCTCAAGCAATTCAGTTGACAAACTGAAAGAGAAAAAGAAAAACTTTTACAAACTCTGTTTGCTCTTGTCATTGTAAACATGAAAAGCCAGCATTCACGTTTCAGCAATATTATGAACTAACCATACTCACAATAACACGTAGGTCTCACGATTACTCATATCAATAGCATAATCAGCTAGCGAGCCATAATAGCAAAACTCGGTTGACAACACTTTCTCAAAATAATCATAATATGATATAACAAAATGGTATCTCGCTAGCCCTTTCTGAGACCGCAAAACATAAATGTAGAGCACCTTTAAAGATTAAGGACTGACTAAACATTATAATTGATGGTAAAAGAGGTCCAGTCAAGTCATACCCAATATAAACCAATAATAATGAATGCAAATGACAGTGTGCTCTCCAGTGGGTGCTTTTTAATAAGAAGGATGATGACTCAACATAAAAGTAAATAGATAGGCCCTTCGCAGAGGGAAGCACGGATTTGTAGAGGTGCCAGAGCTCGGTTTTAAAATAGAGATTGAATAACATTTTGAGCGGCATACTTTTGCTGTCAACGCAACAACTATGAGATGATGATATCTTCCATGCTAAACAAATTATAGGCGGTTCCCAAACAGAATGGTAAAGTTTATACTCCCCCTCCTCCACAGGCATCAATCCATGGCTTGCTCAAAACAACGAGTGCCTCCAATATTCAACGGGTCCCAGAGGGAGTTTTGTTTGCAATTATTTTAATTTAGTTTGCATAAAGCATGGGACTGGGCATCCCGGTGACCAGCCATTTTCTCGTGAATGAGGAGCGGAGTCCACTACTCTTGAGAATAACCGCCTAACATGAAATATAAGGACAGCCCTAGTTGAGACATGAGCTGCTCGAGCATACAAAACAGAATTTCATTTGAAGGTTTGGAGTTTGGCACATACAAATTTACTTGGAACGACATGTAAATACCGCATATAGATAGGTATAGTGGACCATATGGAACAACTTTGGGGTTTAAGGAGTTTGGATGCACAAGCAGTATTCCTGCTTAGTACAGGTGAAGGCTAGCAAAAGACTGGGAAACGACCAGCTGGAAGAGCGACAACAGTCGTAAACATGCATTAAAATTAATTTACACCGAATACAAGCATGAGTAGGATATAATCTACTATGAACACCCCTGGCCGTACAATATCCCACCCTTTATAATATTATGCAACGTAAAGAGGTTTACGTTGCCACAGTTTTCCAAACGATTCCCTTGAATATTCAGTTCAGACGCGCGTTACTTGGTGAGCGATGGACTACCTGGATGCACTTGATTCGAAGATTGATAGATGTTCACCTCTCCAACCAGCCGGGTTCGACGCAATGGAAATTAGCTAAAAATAGGATTTTTTACTATGAAATCCTTCTATTTGGATTTTATTAATTCTGGCCCAATCTCAAGATCGTTGCATATTTGGAGGGTTAAGGTTCTCTTGCGTATTAAGGTTTTTATGTGGTTCGTCCACAAGCAAGTAATTCTCAGCAAGTCCTTCTTAATTAAGAGGCGATGGGTAGGTAGTTCACATTGTTGTTTTTGTGATCATGATGAAACACTACAATATTTATTCCTTGAATGTCCACTCGTCAAATTGCTTTGGAGAACGATTCATATAGCCTTCAACATTACTCCTTCAGTGGACATTGAGTCGTTGTTTGGAACGTGGTTAGCTGGGGTTGAACATACCACTGCGGCTCGTATTCGGATTAGAATATGTGCGCTTTTATTGGCTATATGGAACTGTCAAAATGATTTGGTTTTTAACAAACAACAAACTCTAACTTTCTTTCAGGTTATGTTCAGAGCTACCGCATGGATTCGTACGTGGTCCTTACTCACTCCTATTGACTCTAGCGAGCCTTTGGTTACTGGATGCAATCAGTGGGAGATGGTAGCACGAGCTATATTCAACCGGTTCGAATGGCTGTCGAATAACAGGATAGGAGTCTAGGAAACTTGTCCTTCATATTGCCGTACCGGTTGTGATTCTGAACAATGTATTTTTCTTTCTTTCACTCCACTTGCGAGTTATAATACTTTTATGACTTTGTGCTACTTCGTGGATTTGTTTATTAAGAGGGCTGCATGCATCATCATGATGTAGAGGCCGGGGGTACGCCTCCATTTCCAAAATTCAACTTTTTTACATGTTAAGTTGAAGTTCTAATCTAATACAAGTACACCCGATGCTTCCCCATAGAGAATATTATGAAATGATCTTTGCAGTTGCACATGACAATCTAATTGGGGAAAAATCATGTCATCTATTCTTGAATTATACACTAATCTGTGGATTACTGAACAAAACTTCAGACAGATGGATAATCTGTTCTCCTTTCTAAAGAAAAACCGGAGGCATTTCAATATATTGATTGTCAAGGAAAAGAACACTGTACAACAAAACATGCAGATCAAGAACAGACTCCTAAAACAGAAGATCAACCGGGCCATGCCTAGAGGCCATGCAGGATTCAGCCGACTTCGTAGAAGGTCAAAAGAGGGGACTTGCAAAGCAGGACGTCAACTCACCTGCCATGGCAGCTGCGATATGAGGCGTAAGGCTACAGAATTACAATTCCAACCTGTCAGATGTTCGCCCAGGTATCAGATCTGTTCAACCTGCCCAAAAGCAGTCTTGGCTGGGATCCGTTCAGCTGGCAGTTCTGCATCTTTCTGTCCAACAATAGTCTTGCCTTGGATCTGTATAGTTGGGAGGATGGTGCCCCCTCTCCATCCATACAGAGGGTCGGCGATTATAATGCATATCTTCATTCACTATTTCTTGGCCTAGCCTATGCAACTGGACGAGGATCTATCGTGACAGCATTCGCTTCAGTCGTCGGTTGTCTTCAGAGTGCTACACTTCTCGATGACTTCCGAGTAGACAAGACCACTTATTCGCTTGACTTCCTAAGTGACGGATTGCTTTCCAGTCTGTCATGGTCATCTTCGTTAGGAAATAGGGCAGTTGACTGCGTGGACAAGCTCGGTTTTTACACATTGCAACGCAGACCATATCCAACCTATATCCAAGTACAAAAATATGGAACTTAGAAACAGGAAAAATCAAAATCAGAATGCATAAAGCTCGCTTAGTTTGGATTTCTAGCTCTTTCAAAAAGCAAAAACAAAAGGTCCGTGTTTGCTTATGAAAGAGTGCCACCTACTGCTAACACCACGACAACTTTCAGAGTATTAGAGTTTCGGAGTGAAAAAACACCAAGCCAAATTTACAGAGAAATGCAGTTCTGGACCTCAGATTTCCCCTGTTTTATCATGCAAATATTGCCATGGATTGGGAGCTCTCTATGCTGATTTCAGGTTTCCATGTTATCCTTCTGATAGAGGTGGACGGCAGTAAAAATGGCATTTTTGTGCAACACAATAAGCATGATGATCTGCCATGCCGTAGTATTGCAAGTGATCACGGCAATAAGATGAGCTGTTTGGTAGCAGGGGAATTGACACTATATATATATATCCAAGCGGCAGTTTCCCACCACCGCACAATGCATACATGGAGGCCCTTTGTTGGCTGGGTGAAACGGTCCATACTCCACACTCTTTTTTCCCTAGATATTAGAGTAAACCAATATAGAGAGCACATTTTGCTTCTCGGAGTTTGTGAACTAAATAGGAGATGGTCTAAGGAGTAGTTTAAGAATGACAAAGCCAGCCCTTGAGTGTTGTGCGTTTCCTCTGTTCAATCAGTCACCAAGGTATGCACCATTTCGATGCTGATGGGAGACGTGTCTAGTAAACTCGCTGTAGAGAGTCACATGCCCGGCTCACGATTCAGGCGGAAGATGTGCACCTGCCCGTACATGTAGATATGTTTGTATGACTCATACCTCTGTACTTGTACACCAAGACATTTTCCAGTGAACTGTCAACTCTTTTCTGGTGTAGTTTTTGCGGATGTCCAACAGCCTAGAACTCGTCTCACCTCGAAGGAAATTCCCCTTCAGTGCTTGTTCGGTTGCATGAGTTTTGAAGAGGATTGGAGTGGATTGGGGAGGATTCAATCCCCAATAAGCTAAAATCTATGTCAATCCCGTCCAAACCTCCTCAATCCTCTCTAGGAGAGGTTTAACCGAACATAGCCTCGGGGGTCTGTCTTGCGGATCCCATCAATCTACATAGTAAACAGATCGGCTTGCCTGTGGATTGCTTTCGCATCTGTCTTGCCATTTTCATTAGCCAAACATTTCAAGTAGAAAAGGATGGACCCCACAAACAGGGTTCAAAGGGAACACAAAATGCATACAACACGCTGTGGCTCACACAGGATCAGGTCTTCACTACAATCACAAGTTCTTGATTCAGGTTTTCACTAACGATACAAATTATTAATTGCAACTGAGTGCTCATAAACATAATCAGCTTCAGAGATAGGCTTCAACACATATCCATCCAACAAACATGATTAGGATTAGGCCACAGTGCTTTCCAGAAAATCCAGCTCTCAAGGCCAGTGTTAAGCCCAGGTTTGTTTTTCCATTACTTCAACTCTGCACTGTTATATTAGTTGATAGCAACATAATGTCGCGAGCATCTACTGCAACTATTGCGTCTCTCGTTCCCTCAAAACTCAGTGGGTGCTTTCATTATCTGTAGTTCTGATAAAAAATTGACCACTTGGGTATGCCTCGGATATGCATTGAACGGATGTTCAGCCTTTTTTATCGTAATAGCAGTATGTTATGCAGAAAGCATTGCATCTTTGTACCCGTATGTCTAATGCTTTTTTCTATGTTATGCAGAGTAAGCTTACTCCAGACGTGCAAGATCAGTTGGGCTAGTATGCTGCAGTTTCAACTACATCTCAACAGTAGATATATGTAATTTACCTGTGCACATGCAAGGAATAAAAATTAGCACGATCTGAATATTGAGAGTCCATCCTGAATCTGAATGCATGGTTGGGTGATACTGCTGCCGCCAACTGAATGTTCGAATGACAAACATCTGAGGATTAACGTATTATCTCGCGGCAGAGGCCAAACATTACGCATCTGAGGCCACACGTCCATTTGCATAGGAGCAGCTTACTAGTCCATGGACATGGAAGAAGCTCTCGCTGTCCAATCAGCAAAGGAGGCAGGTGGACCGAGAAGATGGTGACCACGGGCCATGCATGCGGATGGGGTTCCTTATTTCAAGCAAAACCAAATCCCAAGTATTGGGGTTTCCACGCTCTCACAGTGCTCTGCGTAACTAGAAACGCAAAATAATTCAAATTACAATTCAGATAAAATCAAGTGCAAAGACAACTGGAAAATAAACAAACCGGGAAAAAACGGCTGGGAAGCTAAGGTTCCCAAAGGAGGGAACGCTTATATTTTACAACTTTTTCTACTGAAGTTGTTTTGAAAATCTGCAAACATAAAAAAAAGTCAAATCCATGAACATTTTTGAAAAAAAAATACATGAACATTTTTCAAATCCGCGGGCGCTCGGGCCGGCCCAACATGCGCACGACAGGACCGATGTCGTCACCTAGCTGGCCAAGAACTATTTTTTTTTCCTTCCTATTTTTTCTTTTTTCTTCCCTATTTTCGTAATTCATTTTTCTCCTTTTTCAACTTTATTATTCTTTGTGGAACATGTTGACAAATTTGAAATATTGTTCGGAATACCAATATAGCACTCTTAAGTAACTGTTTGAAATTAGGATTTTAAATTATTTTTTCCTTTAAATATTTATTAAATGTTCAAAAAAACATTTACCCTTTTGAATTTCATCCCTATGTATTTAGTAGTTATGTTAAAAACATAAAATAGGAATTTTAACCATCTGTTTAAATTATGATTTTAAATACTTTTTCCCTTCAAACCTGGGATGGATACCTACCATGGACATGCCCACCTGCTGGCAAAAGTAGGGGTAATTTCCAAAATGTCCTAAAAAACCATGTTCAACATAGGTTGTTCGGGTAGGTCACAAAGCTCTGTTTGAGAGTACCTCATTTCTCAACATCCCTGAATTGCCCCTATTTTTTTGTGGTCATGTATGACCAATTCAAGGCACCAGGGCAAGTTGTTTGGGTTTTCGTCAAGTTTATCATTTTTTGGAGTTTTCTCAATTAAAATGAGTCGATAAATGGTCAGGCGTATCGCAACTTGCATACGATGCCGAAAGTCGTTCAAACCAAGCATGGATGCCTACCATGGGTGTGCTCACCTGCCTGAAAAAGTTCAGGTAATTTCAAGGACACTTAGAAATAGATAAGGTTCAACAGAGAACGCTCAAGTGTTAGAAGGATCTGTTTGAAAGCATGTTGTTTTCTCGACATCCGTGGGATGGCCCCCAAAAAAATCCACTAGATTCTTTGACCAATTTAAGGTATCATGCCAAGTTGTTTGGATTCTTTTACAATTTTTACATTTTTCTAGAGTTCTCTTAGTGAAAAAGGACCGATGAATGACCGGATGTGTCGCAACATGCAAGCGTTATCGGAAGTCATTCAAACCTAGCATGAATGCCTCATATGTCCATGCCAGGATACAGCAAGAAGTTGGGATCATTTGTCCATAGTTAACAAAACCACCAGTTGAGAGGAGTGTGCGGGACTAGACTACACGGGTGCATCCGTGAGCATATAGTTTTTTTTCCAATTTGAATGCTTCTATTATTTGCAATTTCCATCATTATCAATCAGCATGAAGTTTTTTTATCCTAATCATTTCTGGAAATTTGTCCATTTCTTAATAATTTTGGAATTTTATATTGAATAAGAAAACGTTACAAAACATGAACACTTTTCCAAAAATATTAACAAATTCCCAATAACTGATGAAAATTTCGAACACAAATTTCAAACCAAGTACTTTTTAAAAACATTTATTAAGTTCTTTTGACACACAAAACATATCTTAATTTTCTGAAAAAGAATCAATAGCAGGAACATTATGTTTTAATTCCAGATCATTAAAATTGTGAACAATATTTGAAAACAAAAACATCTTTCGGTATTCTAAATAATTTTCAAATTTTTGAACAAGTTTCAATTAGAATAACAAATTTCAAAAATTATATAAATGAATGAACGAAAAAATAAAAGAAGGAAGAAAAGTAGAAAGAAAAAAAATCTTAGGCCTTGGCCAACTAGGCGACCGCATCCCTCCCGTCGGGCGCCTGTTGGGCTGGCCCATGCGTTCGCCGATTTGAAAAGAGTTCACTGGCTTTAAAAAAATCATGGATTTGAAAATTTTAGCAGATTTCCAAAAAATGTGAAAAAAAAGATTCACAAATTTGATTAAAAAAATCATGAAATTGAATTTGTTTGGAAAAAAGGAGAAGGAAAAACAAAAGAAAAAGAAACCAGAACAAAATCTGGTTTAAAACATAGAAAAAACATGCCTAAAAGTTCACAAAATTATATTTACCACATAAGAAGTGAATAAGATACTAAGTGGGCATAACAACTAACCTGTCCTGGTTGGTAACTTGAACTTAAAGTAAACTTTGACGGTTGGAGTTCAAATCTCTTGAGGCGCACATCTTTTGTAAGATTAAAATGAAAGAGAAGAAAAGTTAAGGGCGCCAAATAGGGTTTGGGTATGCCACCTACGCCAGGCCGTGTATGGGGCGGTACTTACACATGTCACGTATCTGTGCGGCCACGTATTTTTAGGAAGACCATACCAAAACAGTCAACTACTCAATGTAGGGGGTTTTATTATGAAGGGGTAAGGAGAGATCTCATCCGTTGATGTGTTTAGGGTTTTTTGTCGAAACAGAAGTGTATCTGCTTATAAGATTATGAGCAAATTCACAGAACAGTCAACTACTCAATGTAGTCTGTGATTCGATATTTTTGGAGTTTAATTAGTTCGATTCAACTACTTGAAAGCAGGCATTATTATTGCTTATTCTGCTTTGAGCAGTACAAATGCACCAATTCTTTCTAAAAATATCATGGATAATATTGCCATTCCACGGTAAAGTATGCAACATCTCTCTCTCTCTCTCTCTCTCTCTCTCTCTCTCTCTCTCTCTCTCTCTCTCTCTCTCTCTCTCTCTCTCTCTCTCTCTCTTTGTTTCATGTAATCCTGTTCACTTCAATTACTAGAATGATATCAGAATAAGACATGTGCAGTTAACTTGTTGGTATCTTTTCATAGACTGAACCTTGCACATCTAGTTGTTAGTAAACTTCTCAAGTTATCATGGTTCACTCTTGTTTATTTAAACTAATCATACTCTAGTTCACTTCCAGAAATCAATGTTTTCATTTATCATGTGTGTGTAGTTTTGAGAACATAACTGCGATTTAGAGGTGGGAGCTATGGACCCAGATTTCCATTGTTTTATCATGCAATTGTTGCCATGGAATGGGAGCTATAGTTCCTTATTTGAGGTTCCTATGTTCCCTTTTCGATGTAGGTGAACGACCGATACCATCATTAAAAATGGCTTTTTTTCTGAAACACGATAAGCATGATGATCTTCCATGTCATAGTAATGCAAATGGTCATGGAAATATGATGACCTCATGAGCTCTTTGGTAGCAGGGGAATCGACACTATTTATATGCAAACGACACTTCTCACACCACCACAAAATGCATACATGAAGATCTTTTGTTGGCTGGGTGTGAAAGGTCCATGCTCCAAACTCTTTTGTTTCCAAGATATTAGAGTAAACCAATATAAAAAGCATATTTTGCTTCATCGAATTTGTGAGCCAATACAGAGAGTTTCCTTGAATCAGCATGAGAGGAGTATTAGGACCAGTATGATCGGAAGGAATTGATTGAAGAAGCGATGAGAATTTGTTGGATTTTGGGGGAAAATGCGGGATAGTTGAGAAGATAATCGCCTCTAGTTCTATTTTATCTAAGAAACTAAGCTTTTTGTCAAATTCTTTCTTACTCTTTATTCAGACGGGAACAACAAATATAGCCAGATCGGTTCAGCGATTACCGAGAGTAAAGCATGAAGTAAATGGCAAAAACAAAGCCCCTGGTTTAACTATATTACAGTAGCCAGTAATTAATTTCTTTTGAATACAAATTTACTGGTATAACTTTTGCTCTCGCCGCAGTTGGTCTTGTTGCTTAAATTTATGGTCCAAGTTGAATCACGGAGATAGAGGAAGCACTATATTTTTAAATGGATGGAGTATCAATTAACAGATTGTCTTGTAGCAGAGGCCAAACATTAGGCATCTGAGTCCACACGTCCCTTGCTGCATAGCAGCAGCTTACTAGTGCATGGAAGGAGCTCTCTCTCCAATCAGCAAAGGAGGCAGGTGGACCGAGAAGATATATGGTGACCACGGGCCATGCATGCGGATGGGGTTCCTTATTTCAAGCAAAACCAAATCCCAAGTATTGGGGTTTCCACGCTCTCACAGTGCTCTGCGTAACTAGAAACGCAAAATAATTCAAATTACAATTCAGATAAAATCAAGTGCAAAGACAACTGGAAAATAAACAAACCAGGAAAAAACGGCTGGGAAGCTAAGGTTCCCAAAGCAGGGAACGCTTTTTTTTACAACTTCTTCTACTAAGTGGGCACAACAACTAACCTGTCCTGGTTGGTTACTTGAACTTAAAGTAAACTTTGACGGTTGTAGTTCGAATCTCCTAAGGCACACATCTTTTTTAAGATTAAAATGAAAGAGAAGAAAAGTTAAGGGCACCAAATAGGATTTGGGTATGCCACCTACGCCAGGCCGTGTATGGGCTGGTACTTACACATGTCATGTATCGGTGCGGCGACGTATCTATAATACATAAATAGTTGATCCCCACTAAGTCTAATTCTCTCAGCATGCAGCCCTCCACATCAGCAAATGTGCCACGTCATCATCCACTGAACTATTTTGTAGCATATGCGTACTCCAATTTAATTGTTCCATCTCCAATAGTCCAACATACATGCATATTATTTGTTCACATAGAATTACTTCAAAAAATAATAGCTTTTGATTTAGATCATTTCATGCATATAGAATGTATCCAAAATTAATCTTCAAAATCCCGCAGCAACGCGCGGGAAGTCATCTAGTTTTTATAAAGACCATACCGAAACAGTCAACTACTCAATGTAGGGGGTTTTATTGTGAAGGGGTAAGGAGAGATCTCATCCGCTGATGTGTTTAGGGGTTTTTATCGAAACAGAAGTGTATCTGTTTATAAGATTATGAGCGAATTCACGGAACAGTCAACTACTCAATGTAGTGTGTGAGTCGATATTTTTGGAGTTTAATTAGTTCGATTCAACTACTTGAAAGCAGGCATTGTTATTGCTTATTCTGCTCTGAGCAGTACAAACACACCAATTCTTTCTAAAAATATCATGGACAATATTGCCATTCCACGGTAAAATATGCAACATTTGTCTCTCTCCCTCTCAGGTTGTTTCCTGTAATCCTGTTCACTTCAATTACTAGAATGATATCAGAATAAGACATGTGCAGTTAGCTTGTTGGTATCTTTTCATAGACTGAACCTTGCACAACTAGTTCTTAGTAAACTTCTCAAGTTATCATGGTTCACTCATGTTTATTTAAACTAATCCTACTCTGGTTCGCTTCCAGAAATCAATGTTTGCATTTATCATGTGTATGTAGTTTTGACAGCAACTTCACAGACATTGAATATGCTTTGGATATGTAATGTAGAAAGCCATGCATCTTGTACCCTTGCGACTAATGTTTTTTTCCTATGTCATGTAGGGTAAGTTTGCTCTAGATGTGGAAGATCAGTTGGATAGAGCGTCGTTCCAAAGATAGCAACACCATAGACATCAAATATGCTGCAGTTTTAACTACATCAGAACAACAGTAGATATATTTTGTTGCAAAGTGTAAACATAGCATCGATCGGAATATGGGGAGTCCCACCTTGCATGGTTGTGTCTTATTGGCTACTAATCAACGCTCGTTGACAGTATGTGAGTGATCATGATCAAATCTTGTACTCCCTCTGTCCTAAATGTTAGACGTTTTTCCAGTTAGAACAGAGGGGGTACAAGTCTACACGAAGGAAAATGTTCTTCAGTGGCATCATCAACTCTTTATTGGTCTGGTTTCTGCGAATGTCCAACAACATGGAACTCGTCCTGCTCCTGGATGAAAATTCCCCTTCAATGCTTTGTTTCGTCAATTGCATAAATCTATATCGTTAACAGATTCGCTTGCTGACGGATTGTTTTCAAAAGCCAAACTCTCCAAGTAGAAAACGATGGACCTCACAAACAGGGTTCAAAAGGATCGGAATAGGAAAATGCATACATCACGATGTATCTCACACAAGTTCAGCTCTCCCGCCTCCAGGGCTTGCCTCACGCGGTATTGTTCACGTTCTGGTGGATATCAATACCCCAATGACTTTTGGTTTCTTTCTTTACCATTTAGATATTGGAGATCTGGCCATTCGGTATGAGTGGTGAGCTATCTCAAAAGCAAAGATATTGGAGCTCTGGACCAGATTTCCCCTATTTTGTTATGCCATTTTTCCCACGGATTGGGAGCTCTGGATTCAGATTTCAGAGTTTCACGATTTCTTTTTGGAAGAGGTGAAACGTAGACTCCACCGGGTACAAACTGCATTCCCATAGAATACAATGAGCATGATGATCCACCATGCCATAGTAATGCAAATGATCATGGCAATATTATGACCTGAGGACCTCTTAGGTAGTAGGAGATTCGCCTCTATATATATGCAAGCGGAAGTTTTTTCACCACCACACAATGCATATATGGAGGTCCTTTGTTGGGTGGGTGAAACAGTCCATACTGCACACACTTTTGTTTCATGAGATATTAGAGAAAAACAATACCATACTGCTAACACCACAACAACTTTTCACAGAGAAATAGCGGAGGGGTTAATGGGTCGCTTATATGAGATATGTGGTATATAAATGCAGTTTATATAAATATACCAGGGTCTGAATATCGAGAGCTCCATCGTGAATGGTTGGGTGCTATGGACGCTGAAGATGGCTCGATGATAACATGTCAATGATGTTGAACAAACCTTGTACCCGGATGGTAGTAGTTTACATCTGTAAAGTGCTACAATCTAATTGCGGGAAAGCACATGCCATATATTCTTGAATTACACGCTAACCCGTGAATTGCTGAAACAAACTTCAGGCAGAAAGGATAAATCTGTTTCTTCTAAGAAAACCCTAGAGACAACTTGATATATCGATTATCAAGGAAAATAGCAAAACATCAGAAGTACAAGATGTATATCAACAACGGACCCTACTAACATAGATGATCAACTGACGCAATGCCTGCAGCGATGCGGAATTGAGCCAAGCTCGTGAAAGAGCGAGCAGGACAGTGCCTTACCTCACAAAACAAGCTCGTTTGCAAGTTAGCACGGTTGTCAGGATCGGGATAGCCAACAACATTGGTTCTTGTCAGTGGTTAGTATCAGTTCTTGGGACTGTATCGTAAAAACATGATACTATGAGATTTTTTGTCCCAAGAGAATTTCAGAATGAGACGTAGGTTACACTATGAAGCAACAATGTTTTACTTGCATTAACATAATTAGTGATCCAGATCACATACAAGAGTCCGATACAAAATGCAATTCCGGCGTTGCAAACTCAACTGAGGCTCAGTACACAGTTGCTGCACTGTGTTGGCTATGCTTATATGTTATAATATGTGGGGAAATAGCCACCAAACTAGAGATAAAGGTTATTAAACAAACACTAAAATAGGCCAATGTTAGTTGGATAAGCTGGATTACCGTAATCCACCACGATGCCAAACACAGACTAAGAACAGATGATCTGCGATGTTGATATCAATCAGATTCACTCCCTTTGCGAGGCCTATATTTTTTCACAGGAGGGGGGAGTCCAAGTGCCTACTGAAAGATTCTGCCTGATCCCGAGGAACGCAGTATTCCACATTCCTGTCTGACGCTGGTATTGGGTTGAATCTGTTTAGCTAGGAGGATGGGACCTCTTCCCATACATCTGGATGGTCGACGGCGGTCTTGCCTTGGATCAGTTCAGCTGGGATGATGGGATCCCTTCTCCATCCATACAGAGGGTCGACGATTATAGTACCCACCTTCTCGTCAATTTCACATGGCTCCAGGCCAATAGCCATGAGCTGACTGCAGGCGCTTCTCCATTCCCTAGGGTCTCTCTTATTTGACATGGCTCGACCACAGGGCGCATAATGCTAGGGGCAAGCCGCCGCACCATGAGACCATCTGCTTATCATATACTCAACTAAGTTAGTTCAGGGGCAACTCTTGTTTCCACACAAATGGTATGTACTTGAATGTTAAATATATATAGCTATTTATTTTCATAAACACACAAATAATCACTCCTTCCAAGTTATACTAATAATATATATAAGTTATGAGGCACAAAATTGTACCACCGGAAACTTTCTTTCAAACACAAATTCAATGCTATACTTCTTGTGGCACATAACTCATATTTTAGTCCTAAGCAACATGGTTTTATATATGTTGTCATTCTTCCATCTACCGAAAGGGGTTCTTCAGCGTCTCGATTACTTTAGATCCAGGTTTTTTTTGCAGAGTCATAATGAATCAAAGAAATATCTACTGGCTAGGTGGAGTGTATTATGTCGACCTAAAAGTCAAGGGGGACTTGGAATTCAGGACCTTGAGATTAAAAATATTGCTCTTGTGGCACATAACTCATATTTTAGTGGCCAATCTGATGATCAAAATTTGAACCTTAAGAGTTGTGTGGGCCTTATAAATTTGAAAGGAAGAGTATATTCGACACGCGAAATATATATACCTGCTTTGCAAGATGATGAACTTGAGGATGATCGTCGATGATTCCAATCCCAACCTTGTCTTTGAAGAGGCTCCATGCATCATCTTTTCCTAGACAACGCAGCTCAATGATGTTGGCGGCATGACACCCCATGAGGGCACATGCAGCCCGACTCCTCGTCACGAAGATGATTTTTTGCCGCCGATGTGAAAATATTGGCAAGTCAACAGCCCACCAATTAAAGGGCTCTCTCATGTCATCTAGTAACAACAAGAAGCTCTCGTGTTCGACATAGTTGAAGATATGCATGGCTCGGGACAACTCATCTAGTGATGACATCATGGCCAAATCTAAGCCTAGATTGACGGCGATAGCATGTTGCACATTGTTCACCATAGATCCAGTTCCAGCCCCAACGAACATAATGTGGTTGAAGTAAGTGTTATTTGTGTAAGCATCACGCACGAGCCTGAGAAGAGTTGTCTTGCCCACAACTCGCATGCCCCAGACCCCCAACAATAGGGATTGGGCGCCCTTGTCTTCTATGGAATAACACACCTTATTATAGGAGCCCACCATTCCCAGGAACCGATCATCTTGAGGGTATTTCTAGCTGGATGATTCTTGCTCTGGTAGTATTTCAGGCAATAATCTGTTTCCTTCTATATCAAAATCTCTATTGATGAATACAGACCAACCTCTACCGTAGAGTTTCCAAGCATCTTCTACGTCAAAGCACTCCATTTTAATGGTATTGTTATGGCTGCATCCCATCTTATCACACAAATTCATGTTCCTTGCTGTTAGCAGAACTTTACGCAGTTTTTGCCGTGCCAGCCCGCCCTGAAGGGAGACTACGGCACTCCCCAGCGGCAGGGGTATGCCCACAGCTTCCAAATCAAGATACTCCCATAGATCATCTAACAGTAATAAGAAGCTCATATCACTGAGGTGGTCACGGATGATATTTGCTTGGGAAGTCTCGTTGTGCGTTACAGATAGTCCCATATTAGTGGCAATAGCTTCTTGCACCTGACTAACTGTCCATCCAATGCCAGCACGAACAAACATGATATTAAAGGAATCATCATCATACTCTGAACGAGAATCACTAACCAGCTTGAGAAGGCATGTCTTGCCCACACCACCGGTGCCCCAAATCCCGAGCAATCCAGAGTGTTGTCCATGGCATTAATGAAACCAAAAACCTTCTTCTTGTAGAAGTTCATCGTTCCTTGCAAATGACTTTTTGGGTGCAAGAATTCTCCTCCTTGCCTGAGGAGATCAATGGCTCTGTATAGCATCAGGTTCGCTTTCTTGCTTAAGTGAAGCCTCTTTGAGTATTTCAAACCGCATTCGAGATACCCAACCTTAATATCTTGCTCCATGAGTTGTTTAGAACATAGGAGTGGGTCCAGACGACGGAGGGGAGAGGAAATTCAAAACCTCCAAATATAATTGATGGAATTTTCCCAATAGAGTTGATACTATAAACTTGAGGTTGTTTCCTCGAAAAGTGTACCGTGTGCTCGTTACCATTAACATGAAAAGTGACATTGACTTTGTTGCAATCAATAACAGCCCCTGCAGTATTAAGGAAAGGTCTTCCAAGAATAATATACATACTATCATCTTCGGGAATATCAAGAATAACAAAGTCCATTAAAATAGTAACGTTTGCAACTACAACAGGCACATCCTCACAAATACCGACAGGTATAGCAGTTGATTTATCAGCCATTTACAAGGATACTTCGGTAGGTGTCAACTTATTCAAGTCAAGTCTACGATATAAAGAGAGAGGCATAACACTAACACCGGCTCCAAGATCACATAAAGCAGTTTTAACATAATTTCTCTTAATGGAGCATGGTATAGTAGGTACTCCTGGATCTCCAAGTTTCTTTGGTATTCCACCCTTAAAAGTATAATTAGCAAGCACGGTGGAAATTTCAGCTTCCGGTATCTTTCTCTTATTAGTGATAATATCCTTCATATACTTAGCATAAGGATTTGTTTTGAGCACATCAGTTAATCGCATACGCAAAAAGATAGGTCTAATCATTTCAGCAAAGCGCTGAAAATCCTCATCATCCTTTTTCTTGGATGGTTTTGGAGGAAAAGGCATGGGTTTCTGAACCCATGGTTCCCTTTCTTTACCATGTTTCCTAGCAACGAAGTCTCTTTTATCATAACGTTGATTCCTTGATTATGGGTTATCAAGATCAACAGCAGGTTCAACTTCTACATCATTATCATTACTAGGTTGAGCGTCGTCATGAACATTATCATTAACATTATTACTAGGTTCATGTTCATCACCTGATTGTGTTTCAGCATCAAAAATAGAGACATCATTTGGATTCTCAGGTGGTTCAGCAATATGTTCACTAGAAGTTTGCAAAGTCTTATCATTTTTGTTTTTCTACCTCTTAGAAGAACTAGGTACATCAATATTATTTCTCTGAGAATCTTGCTCAATTCTCTTAGGGTGGCCTTCAGGATACAAAGGTTCCCGAGTCATTCTACCAGTTCTAGTAGTCACTCTAACAGCATAATCATTTTTCTTACTATTCATTTCATCAAGCACTTCTTTCTGAGCTTTAAGTACTTGTTCTACTTGAGTGGTAACCATAGAAGCATGTTTGCTAACAAGTTTAAGTTCACCTCTAATATCAGCCATATAATCACCCAAGCGTTAAATCATATAAGCATCTTGTTTTAATTGTCTACCAAAATAGGCATTAAAGTCATCTTGCTTAAACATAAAGTTATCAAACTCATCCAAACACTGACTAGCAATTTTAGTAGGAGGGACTTCAGCTTTATCATATCTACAGAGAGAATTTACCTTTACTACCTATGTCGGGATATCGGGAGGTTCTTCAGTAAATAAGTAATTGAGATCATATACTTCTTCAATAGGCGGTAAATTAAGACCATGTATTTCTTCAATAGGAGGTAAATTCTTAACATCTTCAGCTTTAATACCTTTTTCTTTCATAGATTTCTTTGCCTCTTGCATATCTTCAGGACTGAGAAATAGAACACCTCTCTTCTTCGGAGTTGGTTTAGGAATAGGCTCAGTAATTGGCTCTGGAGCTGGCTCAGGAGGTGCCCAACTATTTTCATTTGTCAACATATTGTTCAATAGAATTTCAGCTTCATCCGGTGTTCTTTCCCTGAAAAGAGAACCAGCACAACTATCCAGGTAATCTCTGGAAGCATCGATTAGTCCATTATAAAAGATATCAAGTATTTCAGGTTTCTTAAGAGAATGATCAGACAAAGCATTAAGTAACTTGAGAAGCCTCCCCCAAGCTTGTGGGAGACTCTCTTCTTCAATTTGCACAAAGTTATATATTTCCCTCAAGGCAGCTTGTTTCTTATGAGCAGGGAAATTTTTAGCAGAGAAGTAATAAATCATATCCTGGGGACTTTGCACACAACCATGATCAAGAGAATTAAACCATATCTTAGCATCACCCTTTAATGAGAAAGGAAATATTTTGAGTAAATAAAGGTAGCGCGATCTCTCACTATTAGTAAATAGGGCAGCTATATCATTTAACTTAGTAAGATGTGCCACAACAGTTTCAGATTCATAGCCATAAAAAGGATTAGATTCAACCAAAGTAATTATATCTGGATCAACAGAAAAATCATAATAATCCTTATCGGGAACATAGATAGGTGCAGTAGCAAAAGCAGGGTCGGGTCTCATTCTGTCTCTAAAAGATTCTTTACTCCATTTAACTAGCAACCTCTTAAGTTCATATCTATCTTGGCAAGCAAAAATAGCTGCAGAAGATTCCGCATCAAAAAGATAACCCTCAGGAATAGCAAGCATATTTTCATCATCACTCTCATCATTGTATTCAGATTCAATAATTTCTCTTTCTTTAGACCTAGAAAATTGCTCATCAAGAAATTCACCAAGGGGCACAGTAGTATCAAGCATAGAAGTAGTTTCATCATAAGTATCATGCATATCAGAAGTGGCATCATCAATAACATGCGACATATCAGAATTCATAGCAGTAGCAGGTTTAGGTGTTGCTAGCTTACTCATAACCGAAGGAGAATCTAGTGCAGAGCTAGATGGAAATTCCTTACCTCCCCTCGTAGTTGAGGGATAAATTGTTGTCTTAGCGTCTTTCAAGTTCTTCATAGTGTCCAGCAGATATAAATCCCAAGTGACTCAAAGAATATAGCTATGCTCCCCGGCAACGGCGCCAAAAAAAGGTCTTGATAACCCACTAGTATAGGGGATCGCAACAGTTTTCGAGGGTAGAGTATTCAACCCAAATTTATTGATTCGACACAAGGGGAGCCAAAGAATATTCTCAAGTATTAGCAGCTGAGTTGTCAATTCAACCACACCTGGAAACTTAGTATTTGCAGCAAAGTGTTTAGTAGCAAAGTAATATGATAGTGGTGGTAACGGTAACAAAAATAAAGACAGTAAAAGTAATGTTTTTGGTATTTGGTAGTGATTGTAACAGTAGCAACGGAAAAGTAAATAAGCGAGAACCAGTATATGGAAAACTCGTAGGCACCGGATTAGCGATGGATAATTATGCCGGATGCAGTTCGTCATGTAACAGGCAGAACATAGGGTGACACAGAACTAGCAGTTCATCAATGTAATGTAGGCATGTATTCCAAGTATAGTCATACGTGCTTATGGAAAAAAACTTGCATGACATCTTTTGTCCTACCCTCCCGTGGCAGCGGGGTCCTATTGGAAACTAAGGGATATTAAGGCCTCCTTTTAATAGAGAACCGGAACAAAGCATTAGCACATAGTGAATACATGAACTCCTCAAACTATGGTCATCACCGGGAGTGGTCCCGATTATTGTCACTTCGGGGTTGCCGGATCATAACACATAGTAGGTGACTATAGACATGCAAGATAGGATCAAGAACACACATATATTCATGAAAACATAATAGGTTCAGATCTGAAATCATGGCACTCGGGCCCTAGTGACAAGCATTAAGCATAGCAAAGTCATAGCAACATCAATCTCAGAACATAATGGGTAGTAGGGATCAAACCCTAACAAAACTAACTCGATTACATGATAAATCTCATCTAACCCATCACCATCCAGCAAGCCTACAATGGAATTACTCACGCACGGTGGTGAGCATCATGAAATTGGTCATGGAGGATGGTTGATGATGACGACGGCGACGAATCCCCCTCTCCAGAGCCCCGAATGGACTCCAGATCAGCCCTCCCGAGAGAGATTTGGGCTTGGTGGCGGCTCCGTATCGTAAAACGCGATGATTTCTTCTCTCTGATTTTTTTCTCCCCGAAAGCCAATATATGGAGTTGGAGTTGGCATCGGAGGGCCACCAGGGGGCCCACGAGGTAGGGGGGGCGCCCAGGGGGGCGCGCCCCCCACCCTCGTGGACAGGGTGTGGGCCCCCTGTTCTTCATCTTTGGCGAGGATTTTTTTTTATTGTTTTTTCTAAGGTGTTCCGTGGAGTTTCAGGTCATTCCGAGAACTTATATTTTCTGCACATAAAACAACATCATGGCAATTCTGCTGAAAACAACGTCAGTCCGGGTTAGTTCCGTTCAAATCATACAAGTTAGATTCCAAAACAAGGGCAGAAGTGTTTGGAAAAGTAGATACGACGGAGACGTATCACTCACCGCAGCAGAATGGCGTGGTCAAGAGGCGCAACCAGACGGTGGTGGGCATGGCGAGGAGCATGATGAAGGCCAAGGGCATGCCGGACTACTTCTGGGGAGAGGCGGTGACCACCGCCGTCTACCTCCTGAACCGAGCCTTTACGCGCAGCGTAGACGGAGCGACCCCGTACGAGGCCTAGCATGGAAAGAAGCCTGAGGTGAGCCACCTGCGTGTTTTTGGGTGTGTGGCACATGTCAAGAGCGTGTGCCCTCATCTCACGAAGCTGGACGATCGGAGCACGCCGATGGTGCTCATCGGGTACGAGCCCGGCTCCAAGGCATACTGAGTGTACGACCCGGCGACACGCCGGGTGCACGTGTCCCGTGACATCATGTTCGACGAAAACGCAAGCTGGGATTGGACTTCGACTTCTCGACTTCTCGACTTCTCGACGGCGGGCACGGGTGGCACATTCGTCTTCGACTTCTCGACGTACGGCGGATCACCGGACTCCGCGGGCACACCGGTCAGCACCCCGGCCCCTGAGTCACACGAACTTGCCGCCGGGGGAGCTGGTTCGAGCTCGCCTGCGCCATCACAGCCCGCCTTCGACGCTGGGGCAGAGAGCTCGCCTGCGGAAGGTGGTGAGTTGTTGGCCACTGCGGTCTGGCAAGATGTGCAGTTCACCACGCCGCCGCCTCATGACGCGGACATGTTCGACGATGCAGATGACCCTAACGCCGTCCACCGTTTCCGCTGCCTGGACGATGTGCTCGGTCACGATGCAGGCCAAGGTGGCAAGACGGAGCAACTGCTCCTACTGCCTGAGGGGGAGCCGGCAACATTCATAGAAGCGGAGCCCCATGCGGCGTGGCGGGCACCAATGGTCGAAGAGATGGCGTGCATCGAGTCTAATGAGACCTGGTCTCTCTGCGATGTGCGTGCAGGTCATCGGCACATCGGCCTCAAGTGGGTTTTAAAGGATAAGAGGAATGCCGTTGTTGACACACGAACACGTCACGTGTACCCTCGACGCCGGGGGTGATGCACCATAGCTCGCGTCGAAGGAGACCCGACCGACAGCGCGATACGCAAGACAGACGACGAGCGCTTTTGCAGACCCGAAAACCCCACACCCCCGGGAGGGACCCCGTCAGGGAGTGCGGCGGCTATGGGCTGCCCTAGGTCGACTCGCTTGCCCCTAGATCCTCAAGATTTGCAGCTCTCAAACACGAAGAACAGCGAAGAACGAGAGAGAAAAACGGTGGAGAGATAAAACGTAGATGAAAAAGTAGTATATTGATTTGTTCGATTGTGTGTTGTTCAATCGACCGTCACCCCCAACATATATAAGAGGCGGCTGGACTTCCCATACAAGTAAAGGATTCATCTAGGCTTTCCTTACAAGAAAAATTACATCAATTCACGTCCTAGAGTCCTAGTTCTATTCCAACTCGGATTCAGTCTGAATCTGGCCCAAACTCTGTCTTCCTTCTTGCGCGGGCCGCTGAGCTTGCATATAATCTCTGATCAAGACGTCCCAAATATCAAACTTGTGCGCCTCGACAATACAAACAACTCTCATGTTTATCACTTTTTCAAATAAGGCTTTCTTGAATACTTTTCGAGGTCATCTTTACCTTTCAGTCGGACTCGGTCTTGCAGTAGACTGGATTATCCGAGTCTCGTAGTAAATTTGTAAGCCATATACTATCTCTGATGATGATGACTCCAAAACCAAAGTTTACCTTCTTGATGATATGCACAACTTCTGTATTGAACAATTCTTCATCCGAGGTCATCTTGATAAACTTCCGGGCATATGTTCAGTTTCACTCGGATTCGAGCTCATCCACTCGGATATTAGAGACTTTCACTTGGATCGTCCGACTGGACTTTTTCACTCCTAAGACAATCTTTCACTCGGATAACTATATTTCCACTCAAAAGGCAATACCTTACTCGATCGGAAAGTTTTCGTTCCGATGGCAATCTTTTCACTCGGAATATTTTCACCTGGAGGAAAATTTCACTTGGATGACTGTATTTTCACTCGGATAATAATAAGTTCATCCGGTCAGCAAACTTTCACTCGACCGGTAAATTTTCACTCAAAGGGTAAGCTTTCGATCGATCGGTAAGTTTTTACTCGAAAGTTAAGCTTTCACTTGACCAGTAAGTTTTCACTCGGACGGCAAACTTTTCACTCGACCGAAAATATAGCCTGATCTTGATTTGTCTCCTCAGGTCACATACGACCTCGGATTGAGACGAATTATATATGAAAATAGATCGGCTCGACGAGACGAAACTTTTCTGTGTTAAGGGTTTTTCAATTCAAGGCCGTCTTGAGGGCCGAATTGCTCACGCATTGCATCAGACACTCATCAACATATGTCTGGTGTCAAGCGTAATATTTTGTTCTCTGGCCTATGCAAACCATATTGACTTTAACCATTGCATATGAACTCGGATTAAGATGATTCATATATGAAAATCAATTGCCTCGACGAGATGAAGACAATTCCTTTAGAGCACTCCTCCATCTGAGGTCTTTTCGAGGGCGTAATCGGCCGAAAAGCACTTAGAACACTAAATTTTGTCACTTGTAGTACAACTTCGGCCACTGAGATGATGTCGAATGGCGATAGCCTAAATATCAAAGTTGTTCCACTTGACGTTGTGAAACTTTCTCATGCTGAAAACCCTTTCACTCTGTATCTTGCCAAAATCAGGCGTCAACATATGCCCCCCCTTTTTTCGGCAAAACTTGCACGCCGAAAAATAATATGCATAGTGTTTGTTCTAAGGACGATGTCAACACTCCATCGGCCATTTATTTTACTCAGGGCGATAATTATGTATTGGCCATGTTTGTGCTAAGGGCGATAATCGTATATCGGCCATTGCCTACCCAGGCTTCCTGCCACACACTCGGGTGGTACTTCTTCAAATATTTTCCGTTGAGAGCTTGGGGTAACAATGCCCCTTGTATTGATTCCACCAAATATGAGTTTCCGGGAACTATTCTTGTAATCCTAAAAGGACCTTCCCAACTCGGAGACCACTTCCTGAATTTCCTATCTCTTGAACCAATCGGTAGAATCACTTTCCAGGCGAGATCACCAACTTGAAAATTCTTCAACTTGACTTTCTTATTGTAAGCTCTTGCCACCCTCAACTTGTCTCTCTCTATGGCATTCAAAGCAGCCAAACGCTTATCGGCAACCTCATCAACATTGTCCATCATCAAGTTATAAAAGTCTTTTGCCAATAAATCATTTTGTTTGGCTATTCTCAAGGCATTCAAATTTACTTCCACTGGTAAAACAGCTTCTTGACCATATACTAGTTCATATGGAGTCACTTTCGTAGCACCATGCCTTGAGATTCTATGAGCCCACAAAGCTTCAGACAACAACTCATGCCATCTCCTCGGATTATTCTCAATCTTCTTCTTGATGAGTTTGATTAAAATTTTATTGCTAGACTCAGCTTGTCCATTAGCTTGGCCATAATATGGAGAGGAATTGAGCAACTTTATGTTATAAGATTCAGCAAACTCTCTGACTTGGTGTGACATGAAAGATGAACCTTGATTTGTAGTTAATGTTTGAGGAATACCGAATCTATGAATAATGTGTTCGGTTATGAATTGAATTACCTCCGTATGTGTCATGTTCTTGAGAGGTACTGCTTCAGACCATTTAGTGAAATAATCAGTTGGCACCAATACGAACCGATGCCCTTTTGAGGAAGACGGGTGGATTTGTCTAATGAAATCTAAACCCCAACCTCTGAAAGGCCACGGTTTGATAATAGGATGTAACATAGCAGCAGGAGCCAATTGAATATCACCAAACTTTTGACAAGCTTCACACCCTTTATAATATCTGAAGCAATCATTAATCATAGTCGGCCAATAAAACCCAGCACGTCGCAATAACCATTTCATCTTGGGAGCCGACTGGTGAGTGCCACAAATACCTTAATCTACTTCTCCCATAGCAACTCTTGCCTGGTCGTCATCCAAACACTTTAGAAGAACATCATCGACTGTTCGGCGATAAAGACCATCATCTCTCATTGTATACTTGAAAGCCATACGCCGAACAGCCCTGTCCACCCTTTCACTCGGATTGCACAAGTAATCAACAATGGGCTTCCTCCAGTCGGGATTATCACCTGCACTAGATTTTTTGTTAATGGCCGAATCAGTGGGTTCAGGTTCGGCCTCTCCCATATTGGCAAGACAAGACATCGGTCTTTGAGAGATATGAAACATGCTATGATCAACATGATATCCAGATGCTTGCTGTGCCAACTCATTTGCTTTCCAATTGTCATGTCTAGATATATGTGCAATGCTAAAACAATCCAAAGTAGAAATTATATCTAGACATTTATCAAGATAAACATTAAGTGATTCGTCCAAACACTGAAAGACTCTGGATATTTGCTGCACCACTAATAATGAATCACCGTAAGCCTCAATATGTGTAACACCTATAGTAAGTAACATCTCTAGGCCGAATAACAATGCTTCATATTCGGCTTGATTGTTTGTGCAAAAATATTCTAAGCGGCATGAGGCTTCAAAAATAGCACCATGAGGAGATATATAAACAATACCAACACCTTGGCCATTGCTACAAACTGAACCATCAAAGTATAATCTCCATGGTACTAATGAAACAAGGTTCATATCAACATCATGCTTGTCATTAATCCGATGTTCAACAATGAAATTAGCAACAATTTGGCCTTTCATGGATTTTAGAGATTCATAAGCCAAATCATATTCAATCAAAGCATAAGCCCACTTGCCAATTCTACCACTAAGAATTGGCCTATGCAACATGTATTTAATGACATCGGTTTGACAAGCTACTATACAAGCACTCGGCACTAAATAATGTCTCAATTTTGTGCAAGCATAATATAAGCATAGACATAGTTTCTCAATAAATGTATACCTTGTCTCGGCGTCCAATAAGCGTCTGCTCAAATATGTAATAGCATGCTCTTTTCCCTCGGTTTCTTGAGTCAAAACAGCACCAATAACTCCTTCCTCCGCTGCAATGTAAAGCCTGAAGGGTTCCCTATGCTTGGGTGCTTTCATCACCGGAGGAGTGCACAAATATCTCTTGATCATATCAAATGCTTCTTGTTGTTTTGCCCCCCAAGTGAAATCAGCATCATTCTTTAACCGAAGGATAGGAGTAAATGCATCAACTTTCCCTGATAGATTAGCTATGAACCTTCTCAAATAATTGACCTTGCCAAGGAACTTTTGCATATCTCTCTTGCATGTTGGAGCCTCCACTTTCTGTATAGCCTCTATCTTTTTGGGATCAATCTCTATGCCATCTTCATGAATAATGAAACCCAAAAACTTGCCAGCTGACACGCCGAAAGCAGACTTTAAAGGATTCATCTTCAATCCATATTTTTCATTCTTTCAAAAGCTAAACGCAAATCGGCCAAGTGAGATTCAAAAGCATCCGATTTGACAACAATATCATCAATATAAACTTCAAGTATGATACCGAGTAAATCATGAAAAATCATATTCATAGCCCTTTGATATGTGGCTCCAGCATTTTTTAATCCGAATGTCATCACTGTCCACTCAAATAAACCAAGGAAACCAGGACATCGGAAAGCCGTTTTGTACATGTCCTCTTCGGCCATAAAAATTTGATTGTATCCGGCATTACCATCTAGAAAGCTAATAACCTTATGTCCAGAAGCATCATTAATAAGCATATCGGCTATTGGCATGGGATACTCATCTTTGGGTGTAGCCCTATTCAAATCTCTGAAGTCAATGCACACCCTCAACTTGCCGGATCCCTTCTTCTCCACTGGGACAATGTTAGAAATCCACTCGGCATACCTGCAAGGTCGAATGAAATTAGCTTCAAGCAATCGACCGATCTCTTCCTTGATCCGGTCATATGTTTTCGGATTAAACTTTCTGGCCGACTGTTTATATGGTCTAAAACCAGCCTTTATAGGAAACCGATGCTCCACTAGCTCTCGGCTTAACCCTAGCATTTCATGATATTCCCATGCAAAGCAACAAACATACTCTTTCAATAGCTCGATTAACTTAGCCTTACAATCGGCTTTCAATTTTTTGTTTATAAATGTTGATTGAGTGACTGAACCATCTCCACTATCTATCTCTTCTAATGGATTAGCCAATGTAAAACCTTGTCCAAGTTTATCCATGTCATCCAAATCCTCTATAGACTCATACATATCGTCCTCACTGGACCTATATTTTACAAGACGTTTTTGTAACCACTTAGAATTAGGATCCATTTAAACATATCATACCTTGGAGCCGATTGCATTCAGTCGGCTTTAAAGAGACAGGCACAAAACCATTCTTGGTCGCGCTGAGAAAATCAAACTCTGATAAGTCACGCCCCGTCAAGCAAGTAGCGTTGAGATGTTGCCAATCCACCGATGCATCGGCCAAAGAAACACAAGCCGAGTTATCCGCATGAATGACTTCCACTTCATCATCAACCCACTGAATCAAAAACTGGTGCATAGTGGATGGCACGCACTGGTTTGCATGAATACAATCACGGCCTAGTATGACGTTGTAGTTACCTTGCACCTCAGCGACAATGAATGCAGTAGCCAAAGTTTTGCTTCCGACTGTAAGCTCCACATACATTACACCTTTGGCTTCAGTTTTCTCTTTGCCTTCAAATCCATTGAGCACCATATTCGTCTTTATCAGCTCTTCATCGGGCAGACCCAATTTCTTGAAGACCGAATAGGGCATAAGATTTACCACAGCACCACCATCAACAAGCATTCGACTGAGTGGCGATCCATTGATATGAGCTCTGAGATACAACGGTTTCAAATGTGTTACTGGTTCTTTTGGCTTCTCGAATATTGCGTTTTTAGGGCCAAAATCCAGTTGAGCCACTTCCCCTTCCTCATCTACAGCACGAAATTTAGCAGGTAAGTAATATACCATATTGATATCCATACCTTCATGAACCGGCATGGACTCATAAACCAACATATCAGCCTCTTCTTCAAGTGGATCGACCAATTCTGAAATCTGGCCGAGTGAAGGAGAAGTAAGAAGTGTCGCAGACGATGTAATAGTTGTCGCATCGTCCTCCTTGGGTGTTGTAGGCACTTCTGTGATAGATGTAGAAGCTGGTGTATCTTGTATTTGTTTAGGCCTCCACACTTGTTCTGCTGGAACCATGGGCCGGGTGTCATTGAACAACTTTTCCCTTTGCTTCTCGGCCTCCTGCTCTGCCATCTCTTGACTCCTTAACCTCTGTAGTTTCCTCTTCTGTGTCTTTGTTAGCCCTGGAGGACACCACTTTGGCTGAGTGTATTTAGGATCCCTCGTCTTTATTTGGCTGGTGCTTGCTTCATGGTCATTAGCCGAGTGCTTTGGTGTGATAGCAAGTATCGGCTCAGTCGAGTGGTTATGCACAGTCGGCTGCTGTATGGGGAATGTTTCGGTGCCCAAGATAAGTGACTTGACATCCATTTTCTCCTTGCCTTTTCCCGACTCAACTGCTGCAACACTTGGTGACTTAACACGCCATTCTTTTCGACTTTCCAGATGCATGAAATTTCCACTTGGGCGCACCTTTTTACTCGGATGGAATCCACTCGGATGGACGTCACTCAGATGGAACCCACTCGGATCGATTTCACTCATCCACATTTTTTCACTTGGATAGCTTCCACCTGGGTGCATTCTTACACTAGGATATTTTCCACTTGGTCGCATATTTTGACGAGCCGACTGATAATCACCGATGTTCAGTAGGCCATTATATGAGTAATCAAGTCGATCCCACACAGATTGCCTCTGCTCTTCTGAAAACTGCGCCCCTGGTCCACTCGGTTTCATATACTGACTGAACATATCATCTGATGGTGACCTTGGTCGTTTCAAGTATGATGGCCGGTTAGAGCTGGAACCAGCCGACTGATTAGCATATTTGGACAGCAACATATCAAAATTTGGTCTGATTTGTTTGCGCTGCACTTTAGCTTTATTCATCTTCCACTTGCCAACTTCAGGACTCTTGGGTTTAACAAATTTAACTCGAGCGTCTTGCTGTACCTGTGCCTGCCCCCGGAGTGTAGGATTTTTGATGGTGATTTTGATCACTTCTTTGCCATCGGGTTGTTTATCAAGCACGATCTGCCTCCCCAAGACCTTGTCGCCCTCCGTGTCCTTCCTGGGCTCACCAACAATGACATTAGCTTTATTAGCAGATTCGGCTACCTCCGGCAGAATGAGCAGCTTCTTCCCTTCTAAA
The DNA here is from genome assembly GCF_018294505.1 of Triticum aestivum. Taxonomy (NCBI): domain Eukaryota; kingdom Viridiplantae; phylum Streptophyta; class Magnoliopsida; order Poales; family Poaceae; genus Triticum; species Triticum aestivum. The sequence goes on along the minus strand of NC_057801.1, from coordinate 823,841,831 downwards.
TCCATGGTGTTCATTGGAAAGGGTTGTTTATCAACTTGCATCTCAGGAAAGTTCAATCATCCATCATGAACGGCCGATTGTATCTGTTGTCGAAAAACATTGCAATTGTTAGTAGCATGAGAAAAAGAATTATGATACTTGCAATAAGCACGCCGTTTCAGCTCTTCAAACGGCGGTCAAGTATGAGATATTCTAATAATCTTAGCCTGCAGCAAAGCATCAAATATTCTATCACACTTAGCAATGTTAAAAGTAAACTCCATATCTTCATCACGATTCTTATGAATCGGTTTCAGATCACTGCAAGTAAAGGGTTTGTCCTTAGATGGCCAAACAAATTCAGTAGCAAAAACATCACCCTCATCGTCCGAGTGATCACTATCATATTCCACCATATTCAACTTTGGACGATCGGCTTTGTACCTATGCACTTCTTTGAGATCTTTGCTTCGGCTTTCCTGAGCCAAAGCCCTTTGTAAGACTTGGTTAATATTTAAGAACTCATAGCCTTCTAGCTTTTCTCTAATGGGAGTTCTCAAACCACTCAGCACTAGGTCTGCCAAGTCTCTCTCGGTTATCACCAAACTAAAACATCGGTTTTTCGTTTCTCTGAATCTCTTGATGTAATCGGAGATCAATTCATCATGCTTCTGTTTAACCGATGTTAGATGTGACAACTTGAGTTCATTGTCGCCGCTGTAAAAGTGATCATGAAATTTCTGCTCTAGCTGCGACCAAACTCGAATGGAACCATGTGGTAAAGAAGAAAACCATGAAAATGCGGTACCAGTTAATGACAAAGGAAATAAACGCACTTTCAACTCATTTAGTGAGCCTACCTCACCTAATTGTGCTAAGTATTGACTAACATGCTCCCATGTGGTTTTTGTGCCTCTCCATTGAACTTAACAAAATCTGGAATTTTATATCCTGGAGGGCACTAGATGGCATCAAAGTACTCGGGGTACGGCTTTTGGTAAATCTGATTCCGAGGTAACTCAACCCCAAAATTCTCTCGAAGCATCTTAGCCGTCTCCTCTCTAAGATTAGCTAAACCATCATCCATAGTGGACGATGAAGCTTGTGGCAGTGGCATAGGAGGAGTAGGGTTACTAGATGTAGGTAGGAATTATGGCATGTATGTTGACCCATAATTTGGTAGCGGTCGAGTGGTTGTAGCTGTAGGTAAGGTTTGGTTCGGCGTTGCCACCGAACCTAGCATGCTCATAATAGGGTTGATGGGTGCAGTCACAATCTGATTTGTTTGGATAGGATAATAAGCCATCGGCATGGGAGGCGCCGATGCAATAGGTAAAGCCAGATTAGGGTTTTGCACACTAGCAGCTACACCATCATTACCACTAGACGATTGAGATGTATTCTTCTGAGCATTAGTATTTTCTATGAAAGTTTGATAGATTAGATTGTTACCATTAGCAACACGACTTTCAATCTCAACCCACTGCTCAGGAGAAAAGGCAGTACTTACAGAGGGTTTAACCTGTTCGACTTGAAGAGGAGGGAACTTGATTTCTTCAATCGGAGTGATGTTGCCTTGGCGATCCTTCTTGAACTTTGCAAGGAACTCCTGCAAATCCTTATCTTCGCGCGCCTTCTCGTACTCCTGATAGACTTGGCGATGATCAGCCGATATCTCATCAAGACTGGGCTTAATGATGTTATCGGCGTCTACCTCAGATGGCTTGGGAAGATCAGACATGGTGGATGATGATGATTGATCTCCGGTCCCCAGCGGAGTCGCCAAAAAGTGTGTTGACACACGAACACGTCACGTGTACCCTCGACGCCGGGGGTGATGCACCGCGGCTCACGTCGAAGGAGACCCGACCGACAGTGCGATATGCAAGACAGTCGACGGGCGCTTTTGCAGACCCGAAAACCCCACACCCCCGGGAGGGACCCCGTCAGGGAGTGCGGTGGCTATGGGCTGCCATAGGTCGATTCGCTCGCCCCTAGAGCCTCGAGATTCGCAGCTCTCAAACACGAAGAACAGCGAAGAACGAGAGAGAAAAACGGTGGAGAGATAAAACATAGATGAAAAAGTAGTATATTGATTTGTTCAATTGTGTGTTGTTCAATCGGCTGTCACCCCCAACATATATAAGAGGCGGCTGGACTTCCCGTACAAGTAAAGGATTCATCTAGGCTTTCCTTACAAGAAAAATTATATCAATTCGCGTCCTAGAGTCCTAGTTCTATTCCAACTCGGATTCAGTCTGAATCTGGCCCAAACTCTGTCTTCCTTCTTGCGCGGGCCGCTGAGCTTGCATATGATCTTTGATCAAGACGGCCCAAATATCAAACTTGTGCGCCTCGACGATACAAACAACTCTCATGTTGATCACTTTTTTAAATAAGGTTTTCTTGAATACTTTTCGAGGTCATCTTTACCTTCCAGTTGGACTCAGTCTTGCAGTAGACTGGATTATCCGAGTCTCGTAGTACATTTGTAGGCCATATACTATCTCTGATGATGATGACTCCAAAACCAAAGTTTACCTTCTTGATGATATGCGCAATTTCTGTATTGAACACTTCTTCATCCGAGGTCATCTTGATAAACTTCCGGGCATATGTTCAGTTTCACTCGGATTCGAGCTCATCCACTCTGATATTAGAGACTTTCACTTGGATCGTCCGACTTGACTTTTTCACTTGGAAGATAATCTTTCACTTGGATAACTATATTTCCACTCGGAAGGCAATACCTTACTCGATCGGCAAGTTTTCGTTCCGATGGCAATCTTTTCACTCAGAATGTTTTCACCTGGAGGAAAATTTCACTCGGATGACTGTATTTTCACACGGATAATAATAAGTTCATCCGGTCAGCAAACTTTCACTCGACCGATAAATTTTCACTCGAAAGGTAAGCTTTCGATCGATCGGTAAGTTTTTACTCGAAAGTTAAGCTTTCACTCGACCAGTAAGTTTTCACTCGGACGGCAAGCTTTTCACTCGACCGAAAACATAGCCCGATCTTGATTTGTCTCCTCAGGTCCCATACGACCTCAGATTGAGACGAATTATATACGAAAATCGATCGGCTCGACGAGACGAAACTTTTATGTGTTAAAGGTTTTTCGATTCAAGGCCGTCTTGAGGGCCGAATTGCTCACGCATTGCATCAGACACTCATCAACATATGTCTGGTGTCAAGCGTAATATTTTGGTCTCTGGCCTATCCAAACCATATTGACTGTAACCTTTGCATATGAACTCAGATTAAGATGATTCATATATTAAAATCAATTGCCTCGACGAGACGAAGACAATTCCTTTAGAGCACTCCTCCATCTGAGGTCTTTTCGAGGGCGTAATCGACCGAAAAGCACTCAGAACACTAAATTTTGTCACTTGTAGTACAACTTCGGCCACTGAGATGATGTCAAATGGCGATAGCCTAAATATCAAAGTTGTTCCACTCGACGTTGTGAAACTTTCTCATGCTGAAAACCCTTTCACTCTGTATCTTGCCAAAATCAGGCGTTAACAGCCGCCGGCGAGGTGATCAAACACAAGGCCCGCCTGGTGGCGAAAGGCTTTGTACAACACGCTGGCATCGACTTTGAAGAACTTTTTGCCCCGGTGGTCCGTCTCGACTCCGTGCGTGTGTTGCTCGCCGCAGCCGCACAAGAGGGGTGGGAGGTGCACCACCTAGTCGTCAAATCAGCCTTCCTCAACGGCGAACTTGAGGAGGAGGTGTATGTGGTGCAGCCCCCCGGTTTCGAGCACGCCGGTGCGGCGAGCAAGGTGCTCCGGCTGCACAAAGCGCTCTATGCACTGCGTCAGGCACCAAGGGTGTGGTACGCGAAGCTCGACAGCAGCCTCAACGCTCTCGGCTTCGAGAAGTGCCCATCCGAACACGCGGTGTACACGCGCGCCAGCAGCGGCGGTCGACTCCTGGTGGGCGTGTACGTGGATGACCTGATCATCACCGGAGCGTCCACGGCAGCGATCACTTAATTCAAGAAGGAGATGATGGCGCTCTTCAAGATGAGCGACCTGGGGCTACTGAGCTACTACCTCGGCGTCGAGGTGGACCAAAGACCTGGCCAGATCATCATCACGCAGTCCTCATACGTCGTCAAGCTACTGGAGAAGGCCGGCATGGCTGATTGTCACCCCATGGCCACACCGATGCAGCTGCACCTCAAGCTCAGGAGGGAGGGGGCCGGCGAGCCCGTGGACGGCACATTCTACATAAGCGTGGTGGGGAGCCTGCGCTACCTCACCCACACTCGCCTGGACATCACCTACGCCGTCGGGTACGTCAGCAGGTTCATGGAAGCACCGACGAGCGAGCACTGGGCTGCCGCGAAGCAGCTACTCAGGTACATCGCTGGCACGTGGCAGCTGGGGTGTTGTTACTCTCAGCAGGCGTGTGGCGCGGAACTCGTCGGCCACAACGACTCTGACCTCGGGGAAGATTTGGATGATCACAAGAGCACCAGCGGCACCATCTTCTTTCTCGGAGGCAGTCCGGTGTCTTGGCAGTCTGCCATGCAGAAGATCGTCGCGTTCTCCTCGTGCGAGGCATAGTACGTCGCCGCGGCCGGAGCTGCGTGCCAGGGCATCTGGCTCAGGCGGCTGATCGGAGAACTGCTCGGGCGCAACGACGGTGCCACCAAGCTCTACATCGACAACAAGTCCGCGGTCGCACTGAGCAAGAACCATGTCTTCCACGACAGGAGCAAGCACATCGAGGTGCGCTACCACTTCATTCGTTAGTGTGTCGAGGATGGCACCATCAACGTTCAGTACGTGCGGACTAGTGATCAACTCGCTGACATCCTCACGAAAGCGCTCGGCCGAATTCAGTTCCAGGAGATGCGTGATCGTATGGGCGTCATCAAGTACAAGCCAACCTAGCTTAGGGGGAGTTTGTTGCACAATATGCTAGTTTAGCTAGCGTGTCAAGTTTCAGGTTTTTCAGATTTTGCTTCGAAATAGCTTTCTGTTAGGATTCAGTTAGCGTTTTTCTGTCAGGTTAGTTAGTAGCTACCGCGAGATGCGAGCTTCTGCGATCCATGGAGCGATTGTAGTAAGGCCGTGGACTGCGTGCTCGATCATGGGATGGCACGATCCGGTAAGGGGGCCAGAGCCGCGGCATGATCTTGTTAAGTTCAGAAATAAAAGGAAGAAGAAGCAGAAAAGCAGCATGCAAGTTCGCTGCGCAAAACCTCTCTCTCGTGAGCTGATTCAGAGTGTTTCGAAGGGAACATGCTTTTCTTCCATTAGTATCCAAATGCTGGCCCACATCATGCTGGAAACCGAGCGCACTGGTCCTGTGGAAATTACCACACCAACGAAGACGAATAAAAACTGGATCCAAATAGATGCACCGAAGACCAGCACCGACCGAATCCCATGAGATTTGACGGAGACACACCTCCACGCATCCTCCTCTGACGCTATTCGCACCATTGGGCCAGGGATATGATGTGGGCGACTTTATTCCTACCGAGGGACATAGCCCCAACCAAGTCGTTGAATCTAACAACAACGAGAAGGGGTCCCTCCCACCGGCGGGGAGGGGGCGGGGGGGGGGGGGGGGGGGGGATCCTCTGCACCTCTAGAACCTAAAGGCCATCGGAGGTTGGATGAATCGGCGGCAACGTCGACGGGAGGAGGAAGAAGACTTTTCTTGAGGAGGAGGAGGAAAGACAGCCACAACAAATTTGCTTCATAGGAGCTTTGAAAACCTGGTGCGATGTCTTGTCTACGACTGCTTCGAAAGCATCACCTTCGGCATCAACACCATTCTTGACGACTGTTTTGATCGTGTTTGTATTTTCTTCCTGGCGCATTCCTGCGTTCTCGACACCACGACACTTTCTAACCCCGACATCGCGTCGGCATCGATCACAATGTGTCCCTCGCATGGCTATTATGCCCATGCTCTCAACCACCTCACATCGCTTGACCAACTCGCTGGTTTACTCTATGGTCAAAGTGTCTGTGACGCAAATGTCTCGTTGGCCTCTACCTTCGGTTTTTCTGCAGTTTGACTGTCTGCGATGCTCCTATTATTCTACGGCAACGGCTGCGGGGATGTTAAAGATTGTTTGAAGTTTTTTTTTTCGAGAAAATTTTCGATCTATTCATCTTCAATCATGGCAGTACAACGAATACCAAAAATAATAAAAATTACATCTAGATCCGTAGACCACCTAGCGACAACTACCAACACTGAAGCGAGCCGAAGGCGCGTCGCCGTCATCGCCCCTCCATCGCCGGAGTCGGGCACAACTTGTTGTACTCCCTCCGCCCGGAAATACTTGTCATCAAAATGAATAAAAGGGATGTATCTAGATGTATTTTAGTTCTGAATACATCATTTTTTTGTCCATTTTGATGACAAGTATTTTTGGACGGAGGAAGTAGTAGACAGTCGGGAAGTCGTTGTGCTAAGGCCCCATAGGACCAACGCACCAGAACAGCAACCGCCGCGGATGAAGAATAACGTAGATCAGAAAAATCCAATCCGAAGACACACGAACGTAGACGAACAACGACGAGATCCGAGCAAATCCACCAAAGATAGATCCGCCGGAGACACACCTCCACACGCCCACCAACAATGCTAGACGCATCGCCGGAACGGGGGCTAGGCGGGGAGACCTTTATTCCATCTTCAGTGAGCCGCCGCCGTCTCGTCTTCCTAAACAGAACACAAACCCTAGCAAAACTGAAAGAAACGATTAAAAACGGAGCCCTCCCGCCGACCCTTGCCGAGATCCACTGCGCCCCATGGCCCTAAGGCCATCGGAGAGGAGGCGGACCTGCGACGGCGGCGACGGGAGGCAAAAACACATAGCTTTTTGTGGAGGAGAAGGAGGAGGCGGCGGCTACAGAGATTGTTTGAAGTTAGTTAGTAACTGATTTTATCTTATCTCTAGGAAGCTTCTTTGCCCTTCAAATCTTTTTACATCTATATGTATACTCGCCAGAAGCTCAGTAATCTAACATTCTTAAGAAGTTGATCCCCACTACTACCTATTTTCTCATCATGCACACTGTCCATATCAGCAATCAACATGCAATCATCCACCTCTTTCCACCTCAGCAGTCAGCCACGTCATTGATTCCATCCTGTAATTTAGTTTGTCTTTTGTACGCTTGCTCTTCCTTCTGTAACTGAGGAAGCTATGCCAAGATGCACCAGATGCGGCCCAGTTCGAGGGGGCAGCTCACCAGCACCCCCGCCTCCTCGCCGCCGCCATGGCCTGCAAGCAATATCTGTGAAGCCTATTTAGCCTCTACTCCCTCCGTTCCTAAATACTTGTCTTTCTAGAGATTTCAACAAGTGACTACATACGGCGCAAAATGAGTGAATCTACACTTTAAAATATGTCTACATACATCCGTATGTTGAGTCCATTTGAAATACCTAGAAAGACAAGTATTTAGGAACGGAGGGAGTACATGGCATTGGTCTGCTCCGGGCACTCCTCACGTCGATGGCCTCGAACACGCCTTAGGCCTGACGCGGCCATCCCCATGCAGAAAACTGCCCCTATGCGCGTGTCGTGGCTCCCCCATGGTCACTCCTCGCACTGGCGGCCTCAGACGCAACAAAAGAGGCCATTTTCGCTGCCCCATCGAGTCCAGTTGGATGAGCTTGGGAAGGAGAAGGTCGCCCCCTCCCCCTGCCTCCTCGCCACAACCATTAATTCCCGTAAGTCTATCCTGAAGAATACCGTGAGCATCTCTTCCCCTTCTCCTGCTTGGCTTGGTTTAGGGGTTCTCATAAGGTGCGTATGCTTTTTTGTGCTTGTGATCGCTCCCAGGTGGTGTAGTGCTCCTGCTTTTCTTCAGTTTTAGCAATGTCAGTACACTTGGTTATTCTTCCCATGCTGCATTCCCACGGCCTCAGGTTTATTGTACTATTGGAAAATAATGTTTCTATTCACTGCTAACTCTGAATTTTGTTCCAAGTGAGAGAGACGAGGCTCCCAACGAAACATGTCGTGCTGAACTTTCCATCTGCCTCTACTTTGTCTTCTTTGATTGCACTAAATGTTAGTCTATCAATTAGTTATTATGGATAAAAGATACATATGGAGGATGTTGCCGAAGATCGTAATTCTTTCTCTAAGCATATCGGGTGTAGTTTGTTTTAACATTGTAGACTAAACGAAGGTGTTAAGGGAATCGATAGCGTTGATTATCTCCCCAATACTATTTTCTTGCTGATGATTATTTTGTTTAATGGTCCGCAAGTTCTACTCTACAATATATTCGAGATGTGTTGTTCTCAAAAAAATGACAAAATATATACCGCTAATAGGTTTTAATCTTTTTTTTACCATAAAACAGTAAGGCAAATGCCCTACTGTGTGTCATTTTTCATTATAATGAGAATAAAAGAAGGTTTTACAATGGTTGTTGGGGTAGCAACCAGGGTGATAGAGTCTTGAAATGAATAAGATGAAATAAAGATTACAATAATTATTCAGATGTTGTCTATCCAGGATGACATGCCATCCTTGAGGCTGGGCTTGGCTCTCAACATGGTCATCTTCATGAAATAAAAACAATAAGGAGTCAGTATTATTCATAGCAATGATTGATTTGGTAATTGTCTCATTTGCTCTTAATCGTATTTTAAGAAACTTTGAGCTACTAATTCCCGCTGCAACGCGCGGGGCAATTATCTAGTATACACAATACATTACATCAATTCTATCCTCTCTAAACCTCTTACACACTGTAAGCCTATATTTTATTTTGTTTTCATGTTTTCAAATTCCAGCGAAACAAAGAGGCCCTAAAGTGTAACACACGCGTGTTGTGCCTGCATATAGTCATTCAGGCGGACGGCGTCCGTGAGTCTATGAAGCGTCGGCGATATGAAAATTAAGCCTAACATGATTATATTATATTAAAAAAAACAAAGTTTAGTTTGTTTTCGGCTTCGCGGATTCACGGGCGCTGTCCGCCTGCCTCCCAACCTGCGTAGCATATGTTCCACCGGGCAGAGATCTCGTTTGCGTTGGATGAATACGACTGGACAGACTAGCTGCTAGTAGTGTTCGTGTTAGTAGTTGCAAGTAATCGGATCCACGGATTAGCTAGCGTGTTTGGTTAACATTACTGTACGGCTATTTGCGTCGTCAACAACGGGGATGTAGCTCAAATGGTAGAGCGCCCGCTTTGCATGCGGGAGGCACGGGGTTCGATCCCCCGCATCTCCAATTAAGTTTTTCTTTTTGTTGGTGTTGACCTGTTGGGCCGTGTTTTTTTTTTTTTTTGAGGATTGTTGCGCCGTGTTAATTCCAGCAATTAGGATATCCACTCAATTCATTTTTGCCACCTGCGGCCTGTTGATCCATTGTGTATGGGCCGGCTATTGCCACGTTGCTCAGCTGCTCACAACATGCCACACGTTGCCTGAATCTTTGTACATGGACTAGAACTTGGTGCCGCATGGACTGCCGTCGTTTGCTTTTGTGTTTCCTAAATCTCCAAAATATAGTTATTGCAGTGATGGATGTGGATTTGGTGAACATGGGTGCGAACACATCCTTTATAAAATATAGTAATTCAAAAAAATGCTAGAAAAATAAAAAACTGAATTTATTGTTCTAATATACATAGTCAACCGGCATACTCGCATATGAAGTTTCATGAAGAAATCACATCTGTGGTAATCTAGGCAAACATGACAAAATTGAAACTATATTAGAAAACACACTGTTTAATGAATAGTATGTTTGTATTTGTATTTTTTTCACTAAGAATACCATGGGTAGAATGACCGACTAAGGTTCATACCGCAAAATTTCAGATTTTTTTCTAGTATTTTTTATGAATTAATATTCACGTGGGTGCGTGCGCACCCTTGTTCACCTTTGTATTTTCATTGCATTGATGTCATATAATCTGTTTAATAATAAAAACAATTGTGTGGTGTAAAAGTATAAATGTTTGTACAAATAAATAATCACGTGTTGCAGGATAAAAATATTCATGTCTATAAAAAATATTTAAAAATAGTTTTATATACAAGAAAAAAGATCATACGTCTTACATAGATAATCAAGCTTTTAAATTAAAACTTAGCATGTTGCAAAAATAGTTGTGTGCCATGTATTTTACAGAAAATAGAAGAGAGAAAAATAAACAAAAGTAGAAAAAAGAAAAATAAGAAAGTAAATAAAACATATAAACAAAAAAAACATTATCATGTCATGTTACTACTCCATGTTACTCACAATAAGCGAGATAAAGGCAATGTCGTGTACTTCTGGCATCATTGTTTTCAGGGAGGGGTGAGGATGGTTTGGTGTAAGGAGAAAACCAACAACTATAAACAAGGGACACCGAGAAAGATCAAATCGTCAACAGAATTCACTAACCTGAGTTTAGATGTCTCCATGGAAGCCTAGAAACAGAATTGGTAATCAACTGACCTCAATACGGATGTTCGATTGTACAATGAATTTGTATTGGAAACACCAGACCAATTCCAAGCCGTTTTACCTCCCACGTGAAGTTCCCTCCCACAATTCAGAGGGCTCCCACTCCTTTTCCATAGACCCGCTAGCTCTGCAAAAGTTACCACTTCAACCCCCAGTGACCAGAAAAGGAAAGAGAAGAAAAGATATGAGAGGGGATTTCTGACCAACCTAGCAACCAGGGCAACGACAACCAACCAGGGTGCTCGATGCCGGCACAAGTATCTTCCTTCCCATCCCTTGTCCCGGTTGGTCCGCCCCCTCTTGCATCCATGCGCTCCTGTCGCTCCACCCTGCTCCCCTGTCTCCATCTATCTCCATCGGTGACCAGTCCGCATCCACATTACTGTGGCAGGAGGATGAGAGATATCGTCAAACTTTCAATGGATATGATTTCTAGCTCCGTTTAGGTCCACTCGGTATCATCTAAAAGAATGGCTTGCAAGTGCAAAATAACCTCAAACTTCCAATGATAGGATTTATAGCTCCATTTAGGTCCAGTCAGTATCATTTAAAAGAGTGGGCTGCAAGTGCAAAACAACCATAAACTTCCAATGGATAGGATTCTAGCTCCATTCAGATCCACCCGGTATCATCTAAAAGAGTGGGCTGCAAGTGCAAAACAACATGAAACCTCCAAAGAGTTACATAACTTGCATCATTCTCGTGCTAGAAACGTAGTGGAGCGAACATTTGGCTTGTTGGAGACAAAAAATGGGCTATATATCTTGCTTTCCCAAAACTTCTATGATATAAAGGCTCATGTACCTAAAGTAAATATGTTGTCGAATAAAATAACTATGTGAATGAAAATTACTTACTATGAACTAAAATATCATTGCAAATTCAAATTAATAATGATTGTTTTGTGTTACACAACTTCGCAAGGGATATGAAGCATGTCATGGATGATTTGTTATTGCCTGAAGTAGATAGTGAATTAGCAGTTGCGCCAAATGATGATCTAGATGATGACATCTTAATTAGAAGTGTCCAATTCACTACTGAATGGTACAACTTTAGGCAATAACTAGCTGATGATATGTTTGCTAAGTGCCTTGTGGCACAATAAGAATTAGAGATGGAATATGATGATAATGTGATAGGTAGTTGTGGTGGTCTTCATTTGTAAAGCTAGTTAAGGTGCTCTTCTTCGGTATATATAGCTGATCAATGATATATAGTCACATGTAGCGTGATGATACCTTCTGTATTTTATATGTGCATCATCTTCATGAAATTAATATATGACATTATGTTTCTCAAAACTTAATATTGTCTTTATTGTTTCTATCATGTACAATTTTTATTTCCTTGTAGCACCATGGTCGACGAAAGAATTAGAAGGTGGAGGAATTACTTGACACATGATGATGAGATGGATGTTGCATTGCTTGAAGTCCTTGTTGAGCATCACAACAATGGTGGCCATGTCCAAAATGAATGTAAACCACATGTGTACACTGCTTCCGTAAAGCATGTGAAGGACAAGTGCAATAAGGATATCACAAAGGAGAGCATAAGTGGAAAGCTGAGGACTTTCAACAAGCACTATAAGGTTATTAGCCAGATCATTTCTCAAAGTGGTTTTGGTTGGGGTTGGATAAATAATAAGCTATCAATGGATAATGATAATGTTTGGGCTACATATGTGGAGGTAAACTCCATGAATACACATTCTTTATATGCTTTGCATGAGTAAAATAACAAGGCAACAACTTTCATGTTGGTTTGTGTTTATTTTGCAGGCTAACTAGGAACACAAGGAGATAAAAGTCTTACAAGACCAAAGTTATCAAGAACCCAGAGTCCATAGCTACCATATATTCTCAAGACCATGCTAATTGTGATGGCGGCAAGAAAAATGTTGGGACTGCTGCAAAGCAATTAGTAGAACCAATTGAAGTCTCTCCATAATTTGCGCCAAAGAGAAAACCAACTTTGAAATGTGATGCTACTCTTTGCATGCTTGGAGAGATATGAAGAATAATATAGTTGGTGCTTTGAAGACAACTGAGCGCATATATTCCACCACCAAAGGTTATTATTCCGGTTGAAAAACTTGGTGCACTTAAGTTGATACCTGATTTAGCTGAGCAAGACATTCTGCGATGTTGTGGGAAATTGGTACTCAATGATCGTCTGTTTCAAGCTCTAATAGAGCTGCCCATCACGACGAGTAAGACATGGCTGGTAAAGTTGCCTTGAAAATTGATGCTTTGTTGATATGTGTGTATTCTTTATGTCTTTTTTCAACTTGAACTACCAATGGACCAGTGCCATGTATTTTTTATGTTAAGCATTTGGGCCTATCTATTTGGATTGTTGTGATTTATGTCATGGAAGAAACGATATTGAGTGTACGTGCTATTTGCTCTTCTTTAGAATTTGTGCTATGTTGTCATAAGAGAGTGTGACCATTTCTAGAACATTTAGTATTCTTACTGCTGTATATTCATTCAATCATAGTGACATGTGAGCAAGTTTTATTTTTGAGTCATGTAGAACAAGGAACAATCTTCATAAGAATACATCTATGGAATTCCAACGTTTGTCATGCAGACATGATTTGGTGTTGAAACATCGGAGGCATTTCAAGCACCAATTTAGTGAACAACCAAACAGATGAATTCGTAGTCGTGCCATTTCAGTTTCCATAGTGAATTTAAACTTCGTGCCATTTCAATACAAAGCTTTCCAGTGAAGGCATTCAAACAAAGCGTAATTGTGTTGTTGTTTTTTGTGTGTGTAGAGATCGGCTCTAAGCCTTCTTCGATGCAACCCCGCCTCTGACGGCTCCGAGATCCGACGCCCGACGCTTTGTAGGCCTCATGGTCCTGGCATGTGTGGTCGGAGTCGTCGCAGGCGCGCCCTCGCCAACGCTACGCTTGTCTGCTGCCGGCCTTTGAGCAAACCATGGTGGATCTATATATTAATTGTCGCTGGTTCCGTATAACTTTATGGACAGGAGGGAGGGGACCGTGTTATTAGGAGAGATGCGCCGGAGAAGGAAGAGACGGGATTGCACAACGGCAACTGTACGGTAGGGTCTACAGACCAAGCTGATGATGCGCGGCTCCTCGACCGCCAATGTCACCACCTTCCACCGGGCCACGACAGTCGACAATGATCTCCTCCTCCTCGCCGATCGTTCCCCGCTCGTCCAGCGCTCGTCGACAGACCTGATGGCTGTTAAGTTTTGTTGTTAACGTTGGTAATCATATGTATGTATGCAACCAAACGCCGGATGAAAATTGCATCTTGATGACAAGACCCCCAATGCAGGCAACCAATCAACTTGTCATCTATGTTTTTACCCTGTTTTTGCTTACCCAGGCCCTGCTTAGCCTGGCTCGTTTTTCCCCTCTGAGCCAGGCCCGACAGCGAAAGCAACCAAACACGCCCTTGAAAATTGATGCTTTGTTGATATGTGTGTGTTCTTTTATGTCTTTTTCAACTTGAACTACCAATGTTCTAGTGCCATGTATTGTTTATGTTAAGCAGTTCGGCCTATCTATTTGAACTGTTGTGATTTATGTCATGCAAGAAACGATATTGAGTGTACGTGCTATTAAGTGTTGTTTTTTGTGTGCGTAGAGACCAGCTCTAAACCTTGTTTGGTGCAACCCCGCATCCGACGGCTCTGGAACCGGACGCCCCATGGTTGGGAGGCCTCCTGGTCGCGGCATGTGTGGCTGGAGCCGTGGCAGGCGCGCCCTCGTCCGCCTCCCAGAGGACCATGGTAAATCTACACAGTATTTGTCGCTGATTTAGTATAACTTTATGAATCGAATGAAGCTATTGATTGTAATTATATATTTTGTGGGGAACGTGCTATCGGTGGAGATGCAACGGAGAAAGAAGAGACGGGACTGCACAGCGGTTGTTGTACGGTACGGTAGGAGGGTCTACAGACCAAGGCGACGACGCGCGGCTCCTCGACCGTCCACCGGGCCACGACACTCGACAACGATCTCCTCCTTGCCGATCGTTCCCCACCGTCCAGCGCTCGTTGACAACAAACAAGCCAAACGACAGCCCCAGATCGCCACGCAACGCACACGGAAGCAGGCAGGCAGGCACCCCAACAACTCCACTCTCCCCCCATTATCCCCAGATCCAGCCGGCGCTCCCCCCACCGCCCGATCTCCACGCCACCGCCGGCCACCTCCGCTCTCCGCCCCCCAGCACCACACCCCGCCCGACCGAGCCCCCCTCTCCCCAGACCCGCGATGAGCTGGTGGTGGGCGGGCGCGGTGGGCGCGGTCAAGAAGCGGCAGGACGAGCGGGCGGCGGCGGCGGAGCCCACCTTCCAGAGCGTGGCGCTCATCCTCGGCTCCACGGGGATCGTCGGCACCTCCCTCCTCGACATCCTCCCGCGCGACGACACCCCGGGCGGGCCCTGGAAGGTGTACGCCGTCTCGCGCCGCGCGCCGCCGGGCTGGTCGACGCCGCCGCCGTCCCCCGCCGTCACGCACCTGCAGCTCGACCTCGCCGACGCCGCCGCCGTCAGGGACGCCCTGGCGCCGCTCACCGACGTCACCCACGTCTTCTACGCCGCGTGGTCCAGCCACGAGACCGAGGACCGCAACCGGGAGGTCAACGCCGGCATGCTCCGCAACGTGCTCTCCGTCGTCGTGCCCGGCTGCCCCGCGCTCGCCCACGTCTGCCTCCAGACCGGCCGCAAGCACTATGTGGGGCCGTTCGAGGCCATCGGCAAGATCCCCGCCCCCGACCCGCCCTACACCGAGGACACGCCCCGGCTCGACCACCCCAACTTCTACTACGACCTGGAGGACGTGCTCTTCCACCACGTCTCCGGCCGCGACGGCGCCGTCACCTGGTCCGTGCACCGCCCCACCGTCATCTTCGGCTTCTCCCCCCGCAGCGCCATGAACGTCATGGGCAGCCTGTGTGTCTACGCCGCCATCTGCCGCAAGGAGGGTACCACGCTGCGGTGGCCCGGCTGCAAGGTCGCATGGGAGGGCTTCACCGACGCCTCGGACGCCGACCTCGTCGCCGAGCACGAGATCTGGGCGGCCGTCGACCCGTTCGCCAAGAACGAGGCTTTCAATTGCAGCAATGGGGATGTGTTCAAGTGGAAGCAGCTCTGGCCGATGCTGGCTGAGCGCTTCGGGGTGGAGTGGGCAGGGTACGAGGGGGAGGACAGCCGGTTCTCCCTCGCTGACGCCATGGCCGGGAAGGAGGCGGTGTGGACGGAGATCCTCCAGGAGAACGAGCTTGTCACGACCGAGCTCGAGGAGATCACCAGTTGGTGGTTCGTCGATGCCATGTTCAGTATCGACATTGAGCATTTGGACAACATGAACAAGAGCAAGGAGCATGGGTTCCTCGGCTTCCGTAACACCGTCAACTCCTTCAACGCTTGGATCGATAAGATGAAGGCTTCCAAGGTTGTTCCGTGATGCTCTTATTGTCTAGTATCTATTGTTGTTTACAGTATGCTATCACATCACATTTTATTTCTCATTTACCAATTTACTGTTGAAATTAGCTACATCCCATCATTTGTGCCAAATGTTGTAATCTAGAATAAGCCAGAACCAAATAAAGCTCCCAAGTTGTGAATTGATTATCTGTGCTCGTCATGTCTTCATTGCAAATTGTGAGTGTTAAATCGTTATTTTCCATCCATCTGCTTTTCATTCTTGCAAGGCAGAAAGTAGTAGCACTTGTGTCTGGTATTGTTGGCCTGTTGCTTTTGTCTTCAGAACTGAGATAGTTTCCTTCACCGAGAAGGAACAAAAGGCAACCATTATTTGGTTGATAGTGCAATTGCAGACAAACATGATGACTGATAACAATGGTGACATGTCCTTTTCTGCCAATTATTTCCAGAAGTTAATCTCCAGAAGCAACAACCATTGATATGAGCCACGATACACAATTTTAAAATGATCAGACCAACAATAGGGGATAGCTAGTTGCACACGCTAGTGCTCTGTCCTTGTACTAGCATTTTTAATTCCAAAAAAAGTGTGTGATCTCTTGATTTATTTATGCTTGGCCATGTGATTTACACCTCTGCTCTTAAGGATATTGTTTGATATTGTTAAGACCTTCTTTGTGGCCTGCTGTCTACCAATAGATGTATCTTCGAAGGATGTAATTGTGGTTGTAATTCCCTGCAGTTCATTGCTACTATTGCCTTCTTTTTACATATGGTTGAAAATGTAATAAAAATTGTATGTATACAGTCAGCAATCCACAAAAACAAAACCCAAGAACTCTCCAATTAAGCATGACATGTCTTAGTTCCTAAATAATACGTGTCTCTTTGGTTTCCTCCATTCTCTCAGCACTTACTCTTGCATTCTGTTTTTAAATAAGACAACTTCTTGGGTGCACAATGTAGTACGACAGAACACACATACCGGTTTCAGAATAGCCGGGCAATTTATAATGGTTATCAGGTCACACATAACAGATGCAATTGTTAGATTCATGCATTCTGTCTGGTGGCTGTGTCATCACAAAAACTCCGTGTTGTCAATAAGATAGATTTTTTTTTACCAAAACGCCATCAAGTAAACTGTCATGTTGATGGAGCACATTTTTATTCGGAATTAGAAAATAATAAATGGTTAACATCAAGTTGTCAATAATTGTTGTTCCATCAAGCAACTATTGTCTGTCTATTGTTTGTTACACCAATAATTCCTTTCTCAGTTATCACTTTGTGTGCTTGGGAAGATCACATGCTGTAATCTAGAATAAGCTGGTACAAAATAAACCGTCGTTTGGATTTCCATATGTTTCCATACATGTTATAATCTACTCCCTCCGTCCCATAATATAAGAGCGTTTTTTACACTAGTGTAGCGTCAAAAACGTTGGGACTTGGGACGGAGGGAGTAGAATAAAGCAGTAGTAAGTAAACTAGTGCGTTGGGTGACTGTTTTCCATCCATATGTTGTTCATTCTTGTAAGGCAGAGGTAGTACCTGTGTTGCGCCATTATGCTTCAGTCTTGAGAACTGAGGTAGTTTCCTTGACCGAGTGAGAAGGAACAAAAGGCAACCTTTTGCTTTCCTCATCTCTGTTGATTTGTAGTGCAAAATGGAGGCAAACGTGATAGCAGATAACAATGGCAACATGTCATTTTCAGCCAAATATTTCCAGGAAGTTGATCTCCAGAAGCAACAAACACTGCTATGGTAGCACAATTTCAGACGATCAGTTTAACTTGCAACGCCCCATCTTCGTGCAATTTCAGGGAACCATGGAAACATTTTCAATTCAGTTTTCTTACAAGGAAAGACTTGAGTACTTCAAAATGCAAATGTGGCGTCATTTGATTTGGTCTTTGTTCACAACGTTTTTGGAGGTTTAATAACAATGGCTTAAAAGGTCTAACCTCTAGCCAAAATCCGGCACTTCTAATTAATTGCTCTATAAATGATTCCTAATGTTGGCATGTTTGGCAATTATCAGTGGTTGGGTACCAAATTCTTGCTCTGCTCGGCCAGTTGCACCCATCATCTATAAATAAAACAGATTTTTTAAGCAATCCTTACACGTCCCAGAACGATGTGAACAAAGACCAAGTCAAATGACGCCACATTTGCATTTTAGGTCCGATTAAAATGATTGCTGATGTTTTAAATCCAATTTGGGATCATAAAACAGAGTACTCTGCCCACTCGTTCCAGCGATATATGGAGGTGGAGTGACGCCTCCGCCGCCCGATCCAGTATGGAGGCAAACATGATGGCCAATAACAATGGCATAATGTCTTTTTCAAGGAAGTTGATCTCCAGAAGCAACAAATATTGTGCTGATATGACAATTCAAACGAACACTTTAGCTTTGCTATGGTAGCAGATGACAATGACGCCATGATCATTCTACTAGTTGATTAAGGATTGAAAATGATAAGTTTTGGGTCATGGATCACAGGATCAGATAACTTGCACCGCACACTAGGTGATGAGAATCTGAATAATGCTGTCTTTTGGGTTGTTTGTTCTTTTAATCTTTCGATTTGTAAATGTGTTCCTTGTGCGGTTTTCTTTGTGCTAGTGGACCGGATGGCACGGAAACATACTGTATATGTTCAAAAATCAGTACTATGTACAAGAAGACAAAATACTGTATATGTTCAAAAATTTGTACTATGTACAAGAAGACAAGATGTACACGCTAGTGCTCTGTTATTGTACTAGCTCGTTGAATCTAGAAAAAGTATTGGGGGCCGTTTGGATTGTGACTATTTTTGCCATGTATTGCCACGTTATTTTGCCACACTTACTTGAGTTGCTTAAATTCTTACCCACACTTTGGCTTGCCTTAGGGAATCTTGCCATACTTTTTATGTCTATGACGTGTGGTGTCTACTGCTCATAAAAAAAATTCTTGCCTTAGGTATGGCTAGAATCAAAGAACCACCAAACTTGATCAAACTTGCCTAATGTGAGGTGCTGGGAACCAAACAACATCCGGATCTCTTTGTTTATTTATGCCCAGCCATGTGATTTACACCTCTGCTCTTAAGGATATTGTTTGATATTGTTAAGACCTTCTTTGTGGCCTGCTGTCTACCAATAGATGTATCTTCGAAGGATGTAATTGTGGTTGTAATTCCCTGCAGTTCATTGCTACTATTGCCTTCTTTTTACATATGGTTGAAAATGTAATAAAAATTGTATGTATACAGTCAGCAATCCACAAAAACAAAACCCAAGAACTCTCCAATTAAGCATGACATGTCTTAGTTCCTAAATAATACGTGTCTCTTTGGTTTCCTCCATTCTCTCAGCACTTACTCTTGCATTCTGTTTTTAAATAAGACAACTTCTTGGGTGCACAATGTAGTACGACAGAACACACATACCGGTTTCAGAATAGCCGGGCAATTTATAATGGTTATCAGGTCACACATAACAGATGCAATTGTTAGATTCATGCATTCTGTCTGGTGGCTGTGTCATCACAAAAACTCCGTGTTGTCAATAAGATAGATTTTTTTTTTACCAAAACACCATCAAGTAAACTGTCATGTTGATGGAGCACATTTTTATTCGGAATTAGAAAATAATAAATGGTTAACATCAAGTTGTCAATAATTGTTGTTCCATCAAGCAACTATTGTCTGTCTATTGTTTGTTACACCAATAATTCCTTTCTCAGTTATCACTTTGTGTGCTTGGGAAGATCACATGCTGTAATCTAGAATAAGCTGGTACAAAATAAACCGTCGTTTGGATTTCCATATGTTTCCATACATGTTATAATCTACTCCCTCCGTCCCATAATATAAGAGCGTTTTTTACACTAGTGTAGCGTCAAAAACGTTGGGACTTGGGACAGAGGGAGTAGAATAAAGCAGTAGTAAGTAAACTAGTGCGTTGGGTGACTGTTTTCCATCCATATGTTGTTCATTCTTGTAAGGCAGAGGTAGTACCTGTGTTGCGCCATTATGCTTCAGTCTTGAGAACTGAGGTAGTTTCCTTGACCGAGTGAGAAGGAACAAAAGGCAACCTTTTGCTTTCCTCATCTCTGTTGATTTGTAGTGCAAAATGGAGGCAAACGTGATAACAGATAACAATGGCAACATGTCATTTTCAGCCAAATATTTCCAGGAAGTTGATCTCCAGAAGCAACAAACACTGCTATGGTAGCACAATTTCAGACGATCAGTTTAACTTGCAACGCCCCATCTTCGTGCAATTTCAGGGAACCATGGAAACATTTTCAATTCAGTTTTCTTACAAGGAAAGACTTGAGTACTTCAAAATGCAAATGTGGCGTCATTTGATTTGGTATTTGTTCACAACGTTTTTGGAGGTTTAATAACAATGGCTTAAAAGGTCTAACCTCTAGCCAAAATCCGGCACTTCTAATTAATTGCTCTATAAATGATTCCTAATGTTGGCATGTTTGGCAATTATCAGTGGTTGGGTACCAAATTCTTGCTCTGCTCGGCCAGTTGCACCCATCATCTATAAATAAAACAGATTTTTTAAGCAATCCTTACACGTCCCAGAACGTTGTGAACAAAGACCAAGTCAAATGACGCCACATTTGCATTTTAGGTCCGATTAAAATGATTGCTGATGTTTTAAATCCAATTTGGGATCATAAAACAGAGTACTCTGCCCACTCGTTCCAACGATATATGGAGGTGGAGTGACGCCTCCGCCGCCCGATCCAGTATGGAGGCAAACATGATGGCCAATAACAATGGCATAATGTCTTTTTCAAGGAAGTTGATCTCCAGAAGCAACAAATATTGTGCTGATATGACAATTCAAACGAACACTTTAGCTTTGCTATGGTAGCAGATGACAATGACGCCATGATCATTCTACTAGTTGATTAAGGATTGAAAATGATAAGTTTTGGGTCATGGATCACAGGATCAGATAACTTGCACCGCACACTAGGTGATGAGAATCTGAATAATGCTGTCTTTTGGGTTGTTTGTTCTTTTAATCTTTCGATTTGTAAATGTGTTCCTTGTGCGGTTTTCTTTGTGCTAGTGGACCGGATGGCACGGAAACATACTGTATATGTTCAAAAATCAGTACTATGTACAAGAAGACAAAATACTGTATATGTTCAAAAATTTGTACTATGTACAAGAAAACAAGATGTACACGCTAGTGCTCTGTTATTGTACTAGCTCGTTGAATCTAGAAAAAGTATTGGGGGCCGTTTGGATTGTGACTATTTTTGCCATGTATTGCCACGTTATTTTGCCACACTTACTTGAGTTGCTTAAATTCTTACCCACACTTTGGCTTGCCTTAGGGAATCTTGCCATACTTTTTATGTCTATGACGTGTGGTGTCTACTGCTCATAAAAAAATTCTTGCCTTAGGTATGGCTAGAATCAAAGAACCACCAAACTTGATCAAACTTGCCTAATGTGAGGTGCTGGGAACCAAACAACATCCGGATCTCTTTGTTTATTTATGCCCAGCCATGTGATTTACACCTCTGCTCTTAAGGATATTGTTTGATATTGTTAAGACCTTCTTTGTGGCCTGCTGTCTACCAATAGATGTATCTTCGAAGGATGTAATTGTGGTTGTAATTCCCTGCAGTTCATTGCTACTATTGCCTTCTTTTTACATATGGTTGAAAATGTAATAAAAATTGTATGTATACAGTCAGCAATCCACAAAAACAAAACCCAAGAACTCTCCAATTAAGCATGACATGTCTTAGTTCCTAAATAATACGTGTCTCTTTGGTTTCCTCCATTCTCTCAGCACTTACTCTTGCATTCTGTTTTTAAATAAGACAACTTCTTGGGTGCACAATGTAGTACGACAGAACACACATACCGGTTTCAGAATAGCCGGGCAATTTATAATGGTTATCAGGTCACACATAACAGATGCAATTGTTAGATTCATGCATTCTGTCTGGTGGCTGTGTCATCACAAAAACTCCGTGTTGTCAATAAGATAGATTTTTTTTTACCAAAACACCATCAAGTAAACTGTCATGTTGATGGAGCACATTTTTATTCGGAATTAGAAAATAATAAATGGTTAACATCAAGTTGTCAATAATTGTTGTTCCATCAAGCAACTATTGTCTGTCTATTGTTTGTTACACCAATAATTCCTTTCTCAGTTATCACTTTGTGTGCTTGGGAAGATCACATGCTGTAATCTAGAATAAGCTGGTACAAAATAAACCGTCGTTTGGATTTCCATATGTTTCCATACATGTTATAATCTACTCCCTCCGTCCCATAATATAAGAGCGTTTTTTACACTAGTGTAGCGTCAAAACGTTGGGACTTGGGACAGAGGGAGTAGAATAAAGCAGTAGTAAGTAAACTAGTGCGTTGGGTGACTGTTTTCCATCCATATGTTGTTCATTCTTGTAAGGCAGAGGTAGTACCTGTGTTGCGCCATTATGCTTCAGTCTTGAGAACTGAGGTAGTTTCCTTGACCGAGTGAGAAGGAACAAAAGGCAACCTTTTGCTTTCCTCATCTCTGTTGATTTGTAGTGCAAAATGGAGGCAAACGTGATAGCAGATAACAATGGCAACATGTCATTTTCAGCCAAATATTTCCAGGAAGTTGATCTCCAGAAGCAACAAACACTGCTATGGTAGCACAATTTCAGACGATCAGTTTAACTTGCAACGCCCCATCTTCGTGCAATTTCAGGGAACCATGGAAACATTTTCAATTCAGTTTTCTTACAAGGAAAGACTTGAGTACTTCAAAATGCAAATGTGGCGTCATTTGATTTGGTCTTTGTTCACAACGTTTTTGGAGGTTTAATAACAATGGCTTAAAAGGTCTAACCTCTAGCCAAAATCCGGCACTTCTAATTAAATTGCTCTATAAATGATTCCTAATGTTGGCATGTTTGGCAATTATCAGTGGTTGGGTACCAAATTCTTGCTCTGCTCGGCCAGTTGCACCCATCATCTATAAATAAAACAGATTTTTTAAGCAATCCTTACACGTCCCAGAACGTTGTGAACAAAGACCAAGTCAAATGACGCCACATTTGCATTTTAGGTCCGATTAAAATGATTGCTGATGTTTTAAATCCAATTTGGGATCATAAAACAGAGTACTCTGCCCACTCGTTCCAGCGATATATGGAGGTGGAGTGACGCCTCCGCCGCCCGATCCAGTATGGAGGCAAACATGATGGCCAATAACAATGGCATAATGTCTTTTTCAAGGAAGTTGATCTCCAGAAGCAACAAATATTGTGCTGATATGACAATTCAAACGAACACTTTAGCTTTGCTATGGTAGCAGATGACAATGACGCCATGATCATTCTACTAGTTGATTAAGGATTGAAAATGATAAGTTTTGGGTCATGGATCACAGATCAGATAACTTGCACCGCACACTAGGTGATGAGAATCTGAATAATGCTGTCTTTTGGGTTGTTTGTTCTTTTAATCTTTCGATTTGTAAATGTGTTCCTTGTGCGGTTTTCTTTGTGCTAGTGGACCGGATGGCACGGAAACATACTGTATATGTTCAAAAATCAGTACTATGTACAAGAAGACAAAATACTGTATATGTTCAAAAATTTGTACTATGTACAAGAAGACAAGATGTACACGCTAGTGCTCTGTTATTGTACTAGCTCGTTGAATCTAGAAAAAGTATTGGGGGCCGTTTGGATTGTGACTATTTTTGCCATGTATTGCCACGTTATTTTGCCACACTTACTTGAGTTGCTTAAATTCTTACCCACACTTTGGCTTGCCTTAGGGAATCTTGCCATACTTTTTATGTCTATGACGTGTGGTGTCTACTGCTCATAAAAAAAATTCTTGCCTTAGGTATGGCTAGAATCAAAGAACCACCAAACTTGATCAAACTTGCCTAATGTGAGGTGCTGGGAACCAAACAACATCCGGATCTCTTTGTTTATTTATGCCCAGCCATGTGATTTACACCTCTGCTCTTTACAAGATTGGCTGATAATGCCATGACCTTGATTGTGACCACATCATGGTTGTGGTTGTAATTCTCTCTGCTAAATGCTACTACGGGCTTCTTTTGCCACATGTTTTAAAATGAAATAAAAATGGTATCCATGTAGTCAGCAAGCCGCAAAAACAAACCTTATATAATCTGCATTCGCACATGCTATGCCTTAGTTCCTGAATAATATGATTCTCATTGGTTTCCTCCAATCTCCCAAGAACTAACTTGCATCTTGCTTTTACATGACAACTTATTGGCAGCCTATAGTGGCTTGGAAGAGCTGGGCAATTTATAATGATTACTAGGTCACATAGAACAAATGCAGTTGTTAAATTCATGCACTCCATGTGAGGTTGTGTCATCACAGAAACTGCATGTCTATTTTTGTTTACCAAAACACCATCAACTAACTTGCATGTTGATGGAGCACACTTTTTATCCACGACAAAAAGTATAAACGGTTAACATGAAGATGAGGTATTGTCAAATGTTGCTCCAGGGAACACATACAAAATCATTTTTTTCTGAATGTTAAATCATTTTTTCCATCCATCTGTTGTTCATTGTTGTAATGCAGAAGTACATGTTTGGAATTGCTGATCTGAATCATTTCTTTCTGAATGTTAAATCATTTTTCCATCCATATGTTGTTCATTGTTGTAATGCAGAAGTACATATTTGGAATTGCTGATCTGTTGCTATTGTTTGTAAAGTCTTCCACTTCAGTCCTCGGAACTGAGTTTGGTTCCTTCACATGAGAAGAACAAAAGGCAACCATTTCTTTTCCTCATCTCTGTTGATTGATAGTGCAATTGGAGACGAACATGATGACCGATAACAATGGCAACATGTCCTTTTGTGTCAATTATTACCAGGAACTTGATCTCCACAAGCAACAACCGTAATGAGAGAAAAAACATGTTTATGCTAGGTGGACCAAATGATACAGAACATACGAGTATATGTTCAAAATAAAGGGAGGTACTCTGTATAAAAAGTTGCACACGCTAGTATTATGTCATTGTACTAGCATTGTTAAATCTACAAAAAGTATGTGGTCTCTCAATTTATTTATGCCCAGCCATGTGAATTAAGCCTCTGCTCTTTAGAAGACGATTTGTGACCAGCTGTCTACTGAACAAATGTATCATCGAAGGATGCAGTTGTGCTTGTAATTCGTTGCAACTAATTGTTGCCATGGACTTCTTTTGCCATATGGTTAGAAACAAAATAAAAATGGTATGCATATAGTCAGCAATCTGCAAAAGCAGACGTCAAGTGGTCCACATTCACACATGCTATGCCTTAGTTCCTAAATATAGCGAGCCCCTTTAGTTTCCTCCAATCTCCTAGCGCTTGCATTCTGTTTGCACATATGACAACTTCTTGGCAGCACAATGTGCAAAACACATATAGTGGTTTCAGAACAGCTGGAAAATTTATAATGGTTATTAGGTCATGCAGAACAAGTGCAATTTTAAGATTTATGTACTCTATGCTGGGTTGTGTCATCACAAAAACTCTGTGTCAATAAGTTTTTTTTCCTACAAAACACCATGAACTAAACTGTCATGTTGACAAAGCTCATTTTTTATTCACATTTAAAAATATAAATGGTTAACATTAAGATGAGGTATTCTCAAATGTTACTCCAGGGAACAAAAACATTCAGAAATCATTATTTTCTGAATGTCAAATCATTATTTTCCATCCATCTATTGTTCATTCTTGTAAGGCAGAAGTAGTACATGTGTTTGGTATTGCTGATATGCTGTTGTCGTATGTAAAGTGTTATGCTTCAGTCTTCAAAATTGAGATAGTTTCCTTCACAAAATGAGAAGTACAAAAGGTAACCATTTTTTCCTCATCTCCGTTGATTGGTGGTGCAAATCGGAGGCAAACGTGATAGCAGATAACAATGGAAACATGTCATTTTCAGCCAAATATTCTCAGGAAGTTAGTGTCCAGAAGCAACAAACACTGCTATGATCCCCGGAAGCAACAAATGCTTCCATGATCTCTAGAAGGAAAATATTCTGCAATGGATTAATCCGATTTGGATTGTATGTTCTGTCTGTAACAATAGCCCCTAAAAGGCGAGACCTTAAATCCATTATAGCATCAACTCCTATAACTTTTTAGGGGTTGCAGGGTGCTCCACCGTCAGATTCTAAGTATTGACTCTATATGTTTCTTTCTACGTATACATGCGGGATCGGGTCCATGCGAGAGCCGATGTAACTGTACTGTTGTTACAACAGAGGATTTGTACCCCTGACAAATAGACCCTGCCTGTCATACCGGTCGTGACCGTCACAGAGCCTGTGCAAGCCCTGCGGTGATGAGCTCAACCATGGGCACGAAAATCGGGTGGACGGCAGAGTCATGGGTGAGTTCAGCACGACAATGGGAGGGAAAAGCGGCCTACAATTTGAAACGATCAGTGATAGCTAAGTTGAACACTCTAGTGCTGTGCCCTTTTACCAGCATTGTTAAATCTAAGAGAAGTACTCATGATTTTATTGTGCCTAGCCATGTGATTTACACCCTCTGTACTTTTGGAGATGCTTGATTTCTCATCACCTGACCTATGAGCACTCTATGAACACATCTATCATCGAAGGATGTAGTTTTGGCTGTAATTAGTCGCAGCTGATTGCTACCATGGGCTTCTTTTGTCATATAGTTGAAAATGTAACAAAAACATTATGAATGTAGTGAGAAATCAGCAAAAACAAACACCGCCAGGTCTGGACTCGCACATCCTATGGCTTGGTTCCTAAATAATACGAGTCTCTTTGGTTTCCTCCATTATGTCAACGCTTCCTCTTGCATTTTGTTTTCTCATATGGCAACTTCTTGGCTGCATAACGTAGTAGGACAGAACACATATATAGTGGTTTCAGAACAGCTGGGCGATTTATAATGGTTATTAGGTCATATAAAACAAATGCGGTTGTTAGATTCATGAACTCTGTGTGTGCTATGTCATCACCAAAACTGCATGTTGTCAATAAGATTATTTTTAACACCAAAGCACCACCAAGTAAACTGTCATGTCGATGGAGCTTATTTGTTTTCACAATAAAAAAATTGTAAAGAGTTAACATCAAGATGAGAAATTGCCAAGTGTTTCTTCAGGGAACAAAAACCCGACAATTAGTCTCTCCAGGGAACATATATGCAGTCCTTTAGGCTTCAGCTGTACACAAAGTGTGGATTATTTTCGAGAGTGGCAAATATGGAGTTGGTTTATCTTCTTCAATATATACTCCAAGTTGGGATCTAACCCCCCATTTTTAGAATGGCTCTAATCTTCTTAAACCCGACAACTAGTCTCTCCCGGGATCTAAATTTGAAGTTGTTGCATCCTAGTTGTCAGTTGTCACCTTTACCTGGCATCAAACCTTGAACTCTTAGGGGCCATTGGAATCAGACCTTGAATTCTCAGTCTCCGAAATCGGCACCTTGTACTTAGTAATCCTGGTAAATTTCGACCTTCCACCTGTTTGTTGTATCTGGAACAAGATGGCCTGAGCAAGATTACTCGCTTCTCTCACTAATCATGTGAGCCCATGTGTCATATTCTATCCTCTTCGCCTCGCTCGCTCGGTTTGCAAAAGAATATAAGAGATGAAGAAGTACATACTGTGCAGCAGCCGTAAGATCTACTCGAGATGAAGAATTGAGATGGTTTCCTTTTTGACTGAACTGCAGGAGTTTCCTTTTCTGAACGAGATAAACAAAAGGCAACCATTTGTTCCCTCAACTCTGTTGATTCTTGATTGGTAGTGCCAATGGAGACAAGAGTGATAGCAGATAACAGTGGCAACATGTCATTTTCTGCCAAATATTCCTAAGAAGTTGATCTCCAAAAGCAACAAACACTGCTAGGACAGCATAATTTTATACGACCAGTTTAACTTGTAGTTCCCCATCTTAGTTACTGCAGTCTTCATCATGTAACCTATAGCCGAAAGCTGGCACATCTGATTGATTGCTCAAAATGATTGCTGGCTGGAGTAGTAGGTATTGGAAGCCGATTTTGTGATTCTTGATGTGCTTCGCCAGTTGCACCGGTCAGTAACAGAGTGCCCTGCCCAGCCCACGCCTTCCCCTGTCTAGTGCTCAGTGCAACACCACACGTTCCCCTCGTCCGCCGCATCGGTGCTTGCCATGCGGGCTATCTGTCCAGTTTCACCGTTGACCGTTGCAGCAACTGCACATGCGTCGATATCCTCTACTTCCTCCCTTAGGCACTGAGTCATGCTAGACTAGGAGGAACTCACATACGATGACTGCCACTTTGTCAACATCTGCTTGGGCAGCCCAATGTGTTTTGCGTTGGCTTTTACTCAACATTTTCTCTCAAGTCATGGCTCTGTGGAGGTGGCACAAGCTGGCCCTTGAGAAACTCCGCCACTGCTAGCCTGTCAACCCGAGCGGTCTATCTTTTTTGATAATTCATTCTATTCTATAAAAAAATCTTTTTTGGATATAGTGCCGTGTCAAGCAAGGGCATGCATACATACGGCGTGGGCAAGATTCGCTGTTGTTACACTAGCAAAGGAGCCGTGTGTTGCAACGGGAGAAAAATAATCATAATCTTCAAAGGCCGTGATCACATTTTGCTGCATCACCAAGATACAATATCACTCTCAATTTCGTGAAATTATAAGCATTTTTTAAACTCGTGAACATAGTTGAAATTATGAACATTTTTCAACTTTATGAACACTTTAACAAATTTTCAAATATTTTCTCAAATCAAGAGCATTTTATGAATTCATGAATATCTTATAGTATTAGCAAACAATTTTTAAAAATTATGAACATTTTTAACAATTTGTTTGAATCGGTGAACATTTCTAGAATGGATGAACAATGTTTTGAAAATTCATGGAATAATTTTGGAAATATACAAACATAATTTTGATTTAACGGACATTTTTTTGATTTCATAAAAAATTATACTATTTGCAAAAATAAATAAATATTGTGAAGATTTTTTAACAATTTTCTTGAATTGGTGAACATTTCTAGAATGGACGGACAATGTTTTGAAAATTTGTGGAACAATTTTTGAAATTCACTAACATATTTTAGATTTAACGAACATTTTTTTGTTTTCACAATTTTTAAAATAAAATTATTATTTGAATCAGCGAACTTTTTATGAATGAATAAACTATTCTGTAGGAACGAACAGTGTTTGAATTGGCAAATTTTTCTTCAATTTCATTAATTTTTTTGATATGCGAACTTTTAAAAAATTCATGATTTTTTGATTTTTCCAAATATTTGATTTAAAATTTTCAAAAATATTTTTTGATTCAGAATAATTTTTTGTAAAATCATGAACATTTTTTTAATGCATAAAAATTTATTTCCAAATTTTATTTTTTGTAAAATTTTCAGAACTTTTTTAAGTTCCAAATTACTGAAAGTAGAAAAAAAGAAAAAAATATATTAAAAACTGGTTGCCTGGACATGGGCTGGCCCAAATAGGCGTGCTGCGTTTCTCCCAGCGCACAGAGTGCAATATAGGAGGTCGCTACGGCATGGGCTGACCCAGGCGGGGGATTGTGACAATGATGGGTAATATTTTGCAACTTTGGGAGCAATTTCCATGACGTACTGCAGCAAGGAAAATTCGTGACGTACCGCAAGAAGCAACAATCCTTTGGGAGCATTTTTTCTGTGCATGAAAAGAGATAATATGAAGTTTTTTCTGTTTGCGAAAAGAGATGATATGAAGTTGAGTAGGGTGCATTTTCTCATGATATTATTCTCATGTGGATCGTGCCCAGCAGATGCAAGAGGCCATTAAGCATCATACTCTCCATCATCACGCAGTAGGCATCAACACATCACTTTGTGTTGCTGTACTTGTACGTCGCCAAGAAAACTTGGGGGAAAGCGCTGTAAAATTGCTAATGGCTTCCTCCTTACTGAATTATGTCAAGCTACTTGGATTGTAGCTGTGCGTACCCACCTCGACCAGCAGGATGGTGGCAAAAAGTTAATGGTGAGCCCAGCAGACCAACTTTTCTGGCACCTGGTGAAACAGAAGACCGAGGACAAGTGAAAAGCCCTCAAATCACCCCCTGTGTGTTTTAGAGTTGCTTCATGTGGATTGTGCCTAGCAGATGCAAGAGGCCACAATCCTGCTCTCTATTTTGCCTCAGTAATCAGAAGAAACAAAAGGCCAGCAATAAGCACCATCATATGTTGTGCCTTGAGTTCCTAAATCGTAGGCGTCTCTTTGGTTTTTTCCATTATCTCAACACCTACTTTGGCACTCTGTTTTCTTTCTTTCAATATGGCAACTTCATGGCACATCATATACTACTACTACGAGAGAAATGTGTAGGAGTAAAGACTTTGGAACTGTTGGTAATTTATGATAGCGAGGTCACACAAAACAAATGCAACTGCCACATTCATGTAATCCCTGTGTCAAATATTAGAGAAACTGTTATTCATGCATTTCCTGTCCTCACGTCTATTTTTCAAACTCCGTGCCATGAGATATAATTAGTAACTTTTTCCCCGGAAGCGTTACTCTAATCTCGAGCACAAATGCACCAGTATGAACACTAAATTCTAAAAAAAAGTTGTCCAAAAATTGAAAGAATCTGATTTATTTTTCCTGGATGAAATCAACAACTTTCTAACATCCGGCAAAATTTCGCCTTGAAGAGTCATCCATAGATGTGTGTGCGGAAAAAATAAAAATGAGTGCTAAAAATGCGTCTTTTTTGAGTCTCCAATTTTATTTTATTTTGTAATGAATGTCTTTTCAATGTGAAATTTTGCAAGATGTTAGAGCTTTTGTTGATGTTCATAAACAAAAAATTCAGATATTTTTAACGGCCTTGGTCCTGAATTGTTGGTTTTTAGTACTTAAGAGAGGAAAAAATAGTGCATCATTCAAAGTAGATTTGTGCTATAAAGCATGATCCTATAGTACAAATCACATGATCCAACTATTTTTGATCAATCAAGTGAGCACCTCGCATTGTCCAATGCGTTCCCTAGCGTTGTCGCCACGCTAGCAGCTAGAACACAGTTTTCAGCCGCCGTTCTCCAGCTAGCACTAGTGCAGAACCGGGCAATAGCACCGGTTTGTAAGGCCCTTTAGTGCCGGTTTCATAACCGGCACTAAAGTGTGGGCACTAAAGCCCTCCCCCCTTTAGTACCGGTTCAGCACAAACCGGTGCTAAAGGGCAACCACGTGGCACGAGCCAGCTCCGGGGGCCTGGAGCCCTTTAGTACCGGTTGGTAAGACCAACCGGTACTATAAGGTTTGGGGGGTTTTTAGTTTTATGATTTCTTTTTCATTTAATTTTGTGTTTCCATTTTAATTCTTTTTCGTTTGCTGGTATTTTACCATACTACACATTGTACACGTTATATATATAGAATTTCTAGTAGAACCAATCATCGAGTTCAACATGATTGTCATGATATAAGCGTTCATATATAACACCACAAAAGCAAATCACTTAAGTTCAGAACGAAGAACACGGACATGAAAGGACAAGTACTAATTAAGAGCAGCATGAAGAACTAGCTAAATCACTCCTGCTAGCTACTCTCTCTCTGGTAAAATAGCATAGAACATGTATAGCTCTCCTGATTGATCATACTGGAGCATGCCGATGAACCTGTCTCCTAAACGTGTGATGCGCTTCTCATTGCTGCCCCTAGTACTGCTCTGCGATCATTAACAATTTTCCTCCAATCTTTCACTATTAAGCATTCATCGCTTCTAGAAATCTTGAATACATTCATGTGCAATGCAGGATCTCTTGGCCGTAAGCTAACAATTGACATCTGACCTTTAGTCTCGATCCCCTGAGGCACAACTGTCATCGGGAGTCCCTGTTGAAGAATATCGTATAGTACTTAATTAATATACTTAGCAATGAAAGTTTAGCAAAAAAAATATGTATGCAAAATATGCACTGAGGACAAATAATAAATATCTTACCATCATTCCTAAATAGATGTGACCGTAGTTCAATACTATCACTATTGGTCGCACGTTTTGAGTACTAACATTTCTAAGTGCAGGAAGAAAATTTGTCTTGACAGTATGAAGATCCTCAAGCCATGAAACATAATGACTTATTTCCTCGCAGTTTAGTTCAGCTCCGGGACAGCAGTAGGTCCTGTCTACCAAGCGCCGGACATGTTTGGTTGAATGGAGATAAGCTGTCAATAGAAATTAGTTGTCAGTTATTTTTGAATAAGCAATATCAAAGACAAAAATATAGATGAGAAGAACTCACATAATAGTAGAATTGGAGGCGTCTGCACATCGACCCATATGTCTCTATTACCTTTAATATCATCTTGCGGACGAATATCAAAGGTGATAACCATACCAGGCTCAAATGCATAAGCCTTGTATAGTGCTTGCCAAGTTTTGCATTCAAAATATGTGTACGTGTGTGTATTGTATACTTTGACGTTGAAAGTATAACCATCATGCTCAGTTTTCAGGTAAGCTCTCTTTACCTCTATAGTTTCCATATCTTTGAAACCTATCTTATCCAAGACAAAAATTCTTGCATGGCACGGGATGCGCTAGTAGAATAGTGAAAATTAAAAATTATAAGTCAGGCAAATGAAGCATATATAAGTCATGCTTAATTACGAAAACAGACTTTGTCGTTGTGACTTACTGTATCGAATTCGAAAGTCTCATCCAGCTTGATGCTGAATCGCCTACCATCAACAAGAAAATTTCTATCGCACTGGCCGCGCTGGTCTTCACAGTAATCGCACATAATGAAATTTTTTCCGTCGTCAGACGATATTTCCTATGTTCATATTAGGCGAAACATTAATCACTTACTAATTCAATTAATTCAACTACTTCTAGTAATTCAACTAAGCATTTACTAAAATAAACTAGTTATATTAATTCAAACTAAGCATATACTAAAATAAAGTAGTTCTATATATTAATTCAACTAGTTCAACTAAACATTTACTAAAATAAACTAGTTCTCTATATATATTAATTCAACTAGTTCAACTAAACATTTATTAAAAATAAACTAGTTATATTAATTCAACTAGTTCAAACTAAGCATATACTAAAATAAAGTAGTTCTATATATTAATTCAACTAGTTCAACTAAACATTTACTAAAAATAAACTAGTTATATGAATTCAACTA